>NW_020328668.1:0-9932 GCF_001858045.2 Oreochromis niloticus
TCGGCGAGACAGTGCGTTTCTCGCCTGAAACACATTATGGGTTTCATTTTGTGAATAACTTGAAAATCTTAGCTCAAACAGCTGCAAAACCTATTTCCCCAGCATGGAAATGCTGAATTCTATAAGGCCAAGCCTGAAATATGTGTGTCCGAGTCTCCTATCAAAAGTTACAGCTGTCTTTATGGACTTGGTGAAAATCGCCTTATTTCGGCGAGACAGTGCGTTTCTCGCCTGAAACACATTATGGGTTTTCATTTTGTGAATAACTTGAAAATCTTAGCTCAAACAGCTGCAAAACCTATTTCCCCAGCATGGAAATGCTGAATTCTATAAGGCCAAGCCTGAAATATGTGTGTCCGAGTCTCCTATCAAAAGTTACAGCTGTCTTTATGGACTTGGTGAAAATCGCCTTATTTCGGCGAGACAGTGCGTTTCTCGCCTGAAACACATTATGGGTTTTCATTTTGTGAATAACTTGAAAATCTTAGCTCAAACAGCTGCAAAACCTATTTCCCAGCATGGAAATGCTGAATTCTATAAGGCCAAGCCTGAAATATGTGTGTCCGAGTCTCCTATCAAAAGTTACAGCTGTCTTTATGGACTTGGTGAAAATCGCCTTATTTCGGCGAGACAGTGCGTTTCTCGCCTGAAACACATTATGGGTTTTCATTTTGTGAATAACTTGAAAATCTTAGCTCAAACAGCTGCAAAACCTATTTCCCCAGCATGGAAATGCTGAATTCTATAAGGCCAAGCCTGAAATATGTGTGTCCGAGTCTCCTATCAAAAGTTACAGCTGTCTTTATGGACTTGGTGAAAATCGCCTTATTTCGGCGAGACAGTGCGTTTCTCGCCTGAAACACATTATGGGTTTTCATTTTGTGAATAACTTGAAAATCTTAGCTCAAACAGCTGCAAAACCTATTTCCCCAGCATGGAAATGCTGAATTCTATAAGGCCAAGCCTGAAATATGTGTGTCCGAGTCTCCTATCAAAAGTTACAGCTGTCTTTATGGACTTGGTGAAAATCGCCTTATTTCGGCGAGACAGTGCGTTTCTCGCCTGAAACACATTATGGGTTTTCATTTTGTGAATAACTTGAAAATCTTAGCTCAAACAGCTGCAAAACCTATTTCCCCAGCATGGAAATGCTGAATTCTATAAGGCCAAGCCTGAAATATGTGTGTCCGAGTCTCCTATCAAAAGTTACAGCTGTCTTTATGGACTTGGTGAAAATCGCCTTATTTCGGCGAGACAGTGCGTTTCTCGCCTGAAACACATTATGGGTTTTCATTTTGTGAATAACTTGAAAATCTTAGCTCAAACAGCTGCAAAACCTATTTCCCCAGCATGGAAATGCTGAATTCTATAAGGCCAAGCCTGAAATATGTGTGTCCGAGTCTCCTATCAAAAGTTACAGCTGTCTTTATGGACTTGGTGAAAATCGCCTTATTTCGGCGAGACAGTGCGTTTCTCGCCTGAAACACATTATGGGTTTTCATTTTGTGAATAACTTGAAAATCTTAGCTCAAACAGCTGCAAAACCTATTTCCCCAGCATGGAAATGCTGAATTCTATAAGGCCAAGCCTGAAATATGTGTGTCCGAGTCTCCTATCAAAAGTTACAGCTGTCTTTATGGACTTGGTGAAAATCGCCTTATTTCGGCGAGACAGTGCGTTTCTCGCCTGAAACACATTATGGGTTTTCATTTTGTGAATAACTTGAAAATCTTAGCTCAAACAGCTGCAAAACCTATTTCCCCAGCATGGAAATGCTGAATTCTATAAGGCCAAGCCTGAAATATGTGTGTCCGAGTCTCCTATCAAAAGTTACAGCTGTCTTTATGGACTTGGTGAAAATCGCCTTATTTCGGCGAGACAGTGCGTTTCTCGCCTGAAACACATTATGGGTTTTCATTTTGTGAATAACTTGAAAATCTTAGCTCAAACAGCTGCAAAACCTATTTCCCCAGCATGGAAATGCTGAATTCTATAAGGCCAAGCCTGAAATATGTGTGTCCGAGTCTCCTATCAAAAGTTACAGCTGTCTTTATGGACTTGGTGAAAATCGCCTTATTTCGGCGAGACAGTGCGTTTCTCGCCTGAAACACATTATGGGTTTTCATTTTGTGAATAACTTGAAAATCTTAGCTCAAACAGCTGCAAAACCTATTTCCCCAGCATGGAAATGCTGAATTCTATAAGGCCAAGCCTGAAATATGTGTGTCCGAGTCTCCTATCAAAAGTTACAGCTGTCTTTATGGACTTGGTGAAAATCGCCTTATTTCGGCGAGACAGTGCGTTTCTCGCCTGAAACACATTATGGGTTTTCATTTTGTGAATAACTTGAAAATCTTAGCTCAAACAGCTGCAAAACCTATTTCCCCAGCATGGAAATGCTGAATTCTATAAGGCCAAGCCTGAAATATGTGTGTCCGAGTCTCCTATCAAAAGTTACAGCTGTCTTTATGGACTTGGTGAAAATCGCCTTATTTCGGCGAGACAGTGCGTTTCTCGCCTGAAACACATTATGGGTTTTCATTTTGTGAATAACTTGAAAATCTTAGCTCAAACAGCTGCAAAACCTATTTCCCCAGCATGGAAATGCTGAATTCTATAAGGCCAAGCCTGAAATATGTGTGTCCGAGTCTCCTATCAAAAGTTACAGCTGTCTTTATGGACTTGGTGAAAATCGCCTTATTTCGGCGAGACAGTGCGTTTCTCGCCTGAAACACATTATGGGTTTTCATTTTGTGAATAACTTGAAAATCTTAGCTCAAACAGCTGCAAAACCTATTTCCCCAGCATGGAAATGCTGAATTCTATAAGGCCAAGCCTGAAATATGTGTGTCCGAGTCTCCTATCAAAAGTTACAGCTGTCTTTATGGACTTGGTGAAAATCGCCTTATTTCGGCGAGACAGTGCGTTTCTCGCCTGAAACACATTATGGGTTTTCATTTTGTGAATAACTTGAAAATCTTAGCTCAAACAGCTGCAAAACCTATTTCCCCAGCATGGAAATGCTGAATTCTATAAGGCCAAGCCTGAAATATGTGTGTCCGAGTCTCCTATCAAAAGTTACAGCTGTCTTTATGGACTTGGTGAAAATCGCCTTATTTCGGCGAGACAGTGCGTTTCTCGCCTGAAACACATTATGGGTTTTCATTTTGTGAATAACTTGAAAATCTTAGCTCAAACAGCTGCAAAACCTATTTCCCCAGCATGGAAATGCTGAATTCTATAAGGCCAAGCCTGAAATATGTGTGTCCGAGTCTCCTATCAAAAGTTACAGCTGTCTTTATGGACTTGGTGAAAATCGCCTTATTTCGGCGAGACAGTGCGTTTCTCGCCTGAAACACATTATGGGTTTTCATTTTGTGAATAACTTGAAAATCTTAGCTCAAACAGCTGCAAAACCTATTTCCCCAGCATGGAAATGCTGAATTCTATAAGGCCAAGCCTGAAATATGTGTGTCCGAGTCTCCTATCAAAAGTTACAGCTGTCTTTATGGACTTGGTGAAAATCGCCTTATTTCGGCGAGACAGTGCGTTTCTCGCCTGAAACACATTATGGGTTTTCATTTTGTGAATAACTTGAAAATCTTAGCTCAAACAGCTGCAAAACCTATTTCCCCAGCATGGAAATGCTGAATTCTATAAGGCCAAGCCTGAAATATGTGTGTCCGAGTCTCCTATCAAAAGTTACAGCTGTCTTTATGGACTTGGTGAAAATCGCCTTATTTCGGCGAGACAGTGCGTTTCTCGCCTGAAACACATTATGGGTTTTCATTTTGTGAATAACTTGAAAATCTTAGCTCAAACAGCTGCAAAACCTATTTCCCCAGCATGGAAATGCTGAATTCTATAAGGCCAAGCCTGAAATATGTGTGTCCGAGTCTCCTATCAAAAGTTACAGCTGTCTTTATGGACTTGGTGAAAATCGCCTTATTTCGGCGAGACAGTGCGTTTCTCGCCTGAAACACATTATGGGTTTTCATTTTGTGAATAACTTGAAAATCTTAGCTCAAACAGCTGCAAAACCTATTTCCCCAGCATGGAAATGCTGAATTCTATAAGGCCAAGCCTGAAATATGTGTGTCCGAGTCTCCTATCAAAAGTTACAGCTGTCTTTATGGACTTGGTGAAAATCGCCTTATTTCGGCGAGACAGTGCGTTTCTCGCCTGAAACACATTATGGGTTTTCATTTTGTGAATAACTTGAAAATCTTAGCTCAAACAGCTGCAAAACCTATTTCCCCAGCATGGAAATGCTGAATTCTATAAGGCCAAGCCTGAAATATGTGTGTCCGAGTCTCCTATCAAAAGTTACAGCTGTCTTTATGGACTTGGTGAAAATCGCCTTATTTCGGCGAGACAGTGCGTTTCTCGCCTGAAACACATTATGGGTTTTCATTTTGTGAATAACTTGAAAATCTTAGCTCAAACAGCTGCAAAACCTATTTCCCCAGCATGGAAATGCTGAATTCTATAAGGCCAAGCCTGAAATATGTGTGTCCGAGTCTCCTATCAAAAGTTACAGCTGTCTTTA
The DNA here is from genome assembly GCF_001858045.2 of Oreochromis niloticus. Lineage (NCBI taxonomy): Eukaryota > Metazoa > Chordata > Actinopteri > Cichliformes > Cichlidae > Oreochromis > Oreochromis niloticus. Next base: position 4,550 of record NW_020328668.1, read on the forward strand.
TGGACTTGGTGAAAATCGCCTTATTTCGGCGAGACAGTGCGTTTCTCGCCTGAAACACATTATGGGTTTTCATTTTGTGAATAACTTGAAAATCTTAGCTCAAACAGCTGCAAAACCTATTTCCCCAGCATGGAAATGCTGAATTCTATAAGGCCAAGCCTGAAATATGTGTGTCCGAGTCTCCTATCAAAAGTTACAGCTGTCTTTATGGACTTGGTGAAAATCGCCTTATTTCGGCGAGACAGTGCGTTTCTCGCCTGAAACACATTATGGGTTTTCATTTTGTGAATAACTTGAAAATCTTAGCTCAAACAGCTGCAAAACCTATTTCCCCAGCATGGAAATGCTGAATTCTATAAGGCCAAGCCTGAAATATGTGTGTCCGAGTCTCCTATCAAAAGTTACAGCTGTCTTTATGGACTTGGTGAAAATCGCCTTATTTCGGCGAGACAGTGCGTTTCTCGCCTGAAACACATTATGGGTTTTCATTTTGTGAATAACTTGAAAATCTTAGCTCAAACAGCTGCAAAACCTATTTCCCCAGCATGGAAATGCTGAATTCTATAAGGCCAAGCCTGAAATATGTGTGTCCGAGTCTCCTATCAAAAGTTACAGCTGTCTTTATGGACTTGGTGAAAATCGCCTTATTTCGGCGAGACAGTGCGTTTCTCGCCTGAAACACATTATGGGTTTTCATTTTGTGAATAACTTGAAAATCTTAGCTCAAACAGCTGCAAAACCTATTTCCCCAGCATGGAAATGCTGAATTCTATAAGGCCAAGCCTGAAATATGTGTGTCCGAGTCTCCTATCAAAAGTTACAGCTGTCTTTATGGACTTGGTGAAAATCGCCTTATTTCGGCGAGACAGTGCGTTTCTCGCCTGAAACACATTATGGGTTTTCATTTTGTGAATAACTTGAAAATCTTAGCTCAAACAGCTGCAAAACCTATTTCCCCAGCATGGAAATGCTGAATTCTATAAGGCCAAGCCTGAAATATGTGTGTCCGAGTCTCCTATCAAAAGTTACAGCTGTCTTTATGGACTTGGTGAAAATCGCCTTATTTCGGCGAGACAGTGCGTTTCTCGCCTGAAACACATTATGGGTTTTCATTTTGTGAATAACTTGAAAATCTTAGCTCAAACAGCTGCAAAACCTATTTCCCCAGCATGGAAATGCTGAATTCTATAAGGCCAAGCCTGAAATATGTGTGTCCGAGTCTCCTATCAAAAGTTACAGCTGTCTTTATGGACTTGGTGAAAATCGCCTTATTTCGGCGAGACAGTGCGTTTCTCGCCTGAAACACATTATGGGTTTTCATTTTGTGAATAACTTGAAAATCTTAGCTCAAACAGCTGCAAAACCTATTTCCCCAGCATGGAAATGCTGAATTCTATAAGGCCAAGCCTGAAATATGTGTGTCCGAGTCTCCTATCAAAAGTTACAGCTGTCTTTATGGACTTGGTGAAAATCGCCTTATTTCGGCGAGACAGTGCGTTTCTCGCCTGAAACACATTATGGGTTTTCATTTTGTGAATAACTTGAAAATCTTAGCTCAAACAGCTGCAAAACCTATTTCCCCAGCATGGAAATGCTGAATTCTATAAGGCCAAGCCTGAAATATGTGTGTCCGAGTCTCCTATCAAAAGTTACAGCTGTCTTTATGGACTTGGTGAAAATCGCCTTATTTCGGCGAGACAGTGCGTTTCTCGCCTGAAACACATTATGGGTTTTCATTTTGTGAATAACTTGAAAATCTTAGCTCAAACAGCTGCAAAACCTATTTCCCCAGCATGGAAATGCTGAATTCTATAAGGCCAAGCCTGAAATATGTGTGTCCGAGTCTCCTATCAAAAGTTACAGCTGTCTTTATGGACTTGGTGAAAATCGCCTTATTTCGGCGAGACAGTGCGTTTCTCGCCTGAAACACATTATGGGTTTTCATTTTGTGAATAACTTGAAAATCTTAGCTCAAACAGCTGCAAAACCTATTTCCCCAGCATGGAAATGCTGAATTCTATAAGGCCAAGCCTGAAATATGTGTGTCCGAGTCTCCTATCAAAAGTTACAGCTGTCTTTATGGACTTGGTGAAAATCGCCTTATTTCGGCGAGACAGTGCGTTTCTCGCCTGAAACACATTATGGGTTTTCATTTTGTGAATAACTTGAAAATCTTAGCTCAAACAGCTGCAAAACCTATTTCCCCAGCATGGAAATGCTGAATTCTATAAGGCCAAGCCTGAAATATGTGTGTCCGAGTCTCCTATCAAAAGTTACAGCTGTCTTTATGGACTTGGTGAAAATCGCCTTATTTCGGCGAGACAGTGCGTTTCTCGCCTGAAACACATTATGGGTTTTCATTTTGTGAATAACTTGAAAATCTTAGCTCAAACAGCTGCAAAACCTATTTCCCCAGCATGGAAATGCTGAATTCTATAAGGCCAAGCCTGAAATATGTGTGTCCGAGTCTCCTATCAAAAGTTACAGCTGTCTTTATGGACTTGGTGAAAATCGCCTTATTTCGGCGAGACAGTGCGTTTCTCGCCTGAAACACATTATGGGTTTTCATTTTGTGAATAACTTGAAAATCTTAGCTCAAACAGCTGCAAAACCTATTTCCCCAGCATGGAAATGCTGAATTCTATAAGGCCAAGCCTGAAATATGTGTGTCCGAGTCTCCTATCAAAAGTTACAGCTGTCTTTATGGACTTGGTGAAAATCGCCTTATTTCGGCGAGACAGTGCGTTTCTCGCCTGAAACACATTATGGGTTTTCATTTTGTGAATAACTTGAAAATCTTAGCTCAAACAGCTGCAAAACCTATTTCCCCAGCATGGAAATGCTGAATTCTATAAGGCCAAGCCTGAAATATGTGTGTCCGAGTCTCCTATCAAAAGTTACAGCTGTCTTTATGGACTTGGTGAAAATCGCCTTATTTCGGCGAGACAGTGCGTTTCTCGCCTGAAACACATTATGGGTTTTCATTTTGTGAATAACTTGAAAATCTTAGCTCAAACAGCTGCAAAACCTATTTCCCCAGCATGGAAATGCTGAATTCTATAAGGCCAAGCCTGAAATATGTGTGTCCGAGTCTCCTATCAAAAGTTACAGCTGTCTTTATGGACTTGGTGAAAATCGCCTTATTTCGGCGAGACAGTGCGTTTCTCGCCTGAAACACATTATGGGTTTTCATTTTGTGAATAACTTGAAAATCTTAGCTCAAACAGCTGCAAAACCTATTTCCCCAGCATGGAAATGCTGAATTCTATAAGGCCAAGCCTGAAATATGTGTGTCCGAGTCTCCTATCAAAAGTTACAGCTGTCTTTATGGACTTGGTGAAAATCGCCTTATTTCGGCGAGACAGTGCGTTTCTCGCCTGAAACACATTATGGGTTTTCATTTTGTGAATAACTTGAAAATCTTAGCTCAAACAGCTGCAAAACCTATTTCCCAGCATGGAAATGCTGAATTCTATAAGGCCAAGCCTGAAATATGTGTGTCCGAGTCTCCTATCAAAAGTTACAGCTGTCTTTATGGACTTGGTGAAAATCGCCTTATTTCGGCGAGACAGTGCGTTTCTCGCCTGAAACACATTATGGGTTTTCATTTTGTGAATAACTTGAAAATCTTAGCTCAAACAGCTGCAAAACCTATTTCCCCAGCATGGAAATGCTGAATTCTATAAGGCCAAGCCTGAAATATGTGTGTCCGAGTCTCCTATCAAAAGTTACAGCTGTCTTTATGGACTTGGTGAAAATCGCCTTATTTCGGCGAGACAGTGCGTTTCTCGCCTGAAACACATTATGGGTTTTCATTTTGTGAATAACTTGAAAATCTTAGCTCAAACAGCTGCAAAACCTATTTCCCCAGCATGGAAATGCTGAATTCTATAAGGCCAAGCCTGAAATATGTGTGTCCGAGTCTCCTATCAAAAGTTACAGCTGTCTTTATGGACTTGGTGAAAATCGCCTTATTTCGGCGAGACAGTGCGTTTCTCGCCTGAAACACATTATGGGTTTTCATTTTGTGAATAACTTGAAAATCTTAGCTCAAACAGCTGCAAAACCTATTTCCCCAGCATGGAAATGCTGAATTCTATAAGGCCAAGCCTGAAATATGTGTGTCCGAGTCTCCTATCAAAAGTTACAGCTGTCTTTATGGACTTGGTGAAAATCGCCTTATTTCGGCGAGACAGTGCGTTTCTCGCCTGAAACACATTATGGGTTTTCATTTTGTGAATAACTTGAAAATCTTAGCTCAAACAGCTGCAAAACCTATTTCCCCAGCATGGAAATGCTGAATTCTATAAGGCCAAGCCTGAAATATGTGTGTCCGAGTCTCCTATCAAAAGTTACAGCTGTCTTTATGGACTTGGTGAAAATCGCCTTATTTCGGCGAGACAGTGCGTTTCTCGCCTGAAACACATTATGGGTTTTATTTTGTGAATAACTTGAAAATCTTAGCTCAAACAGCTGCAAAACCTATTTCCCCAGCATGGAAATGCTGAATTCTATAAGGCCAAGCCTGAAATATGTGTGTCCGAGTCTCCTATCAAAAGTTACAGCTGTCTTTATGGACTGGTGAAAATCGCCTTATTTCGGCGAGACAGTGCGTTTCTCGCCTGAAACACATTATGGGTTTTCATTTTGTGGAATAACTTGAAAATCTTAGCTCAAACAGCTGCAAAACCTATTTCCCCAGCATGGAAATGCTGAATTCTATAAGGCCAAGCCTGAAATATGTGTGTCCGAGTCTCCTATCAAAAGTTACAGCTGTCTTTATGGACTTGGTGAAATCGCCTTATTTCGGCGAGACAGTGCGTTTCTCGCCCTGAAACACATTATGGGTTTTCATTTTGTGAATAACTTGAAAATCTTAGCTCAAACAGCTGCAAAACCTATTTCCCCAGCATGGAAATGCTGAATTCTATAAGGCCAGCCTGAAATATGTGTGTCCGAGTCTCCTATCAAAGTTACAGCTGTCTTTATGGACTTGGTGAAAATCGCCTTATTTCGGCGAGACAGGCGTTTTCTCGCCTGAAACACATTATGGGTTTTCATTTTGTGAATAACTTGAAAAATCTTAGCTAAACAGCTGCAAAACCTATTTCCCCAGCATGGAAATGCTGAATTCTATAAGGCCAAGCCTGAAATATGTGTGTCCGAGTCTCCTATCAAAAGTTACAGCTGTCTTTATGGACTTGGTGAAAATCGCCTTATTTCGGCGAGACAGTGCGTTTCTCGCCTGAAACACATTATGGGTTTTCATTTTGTGAATAACTTGAAAATCTTAGCTCAAACAGCTGCAAAACCTATTTCCCGCATGGAAATGCTGAATTCTATAAGGCCAAGCCTGAAATATGTGTGTCCGAGTCTCCTATCA
>NW_020328669.1:0-32347 GCF_001858045.2 Oreochromis niloticus
CAGTGCGTTTCTCGCCTGAAACTTATGGTTTTCATTTTGTGAATAATTGAATCTTAGCTCAAACAGCTGCAAAACTATTTCCAGCATGGAAGCTGAATCTATAGGCAAGCTGAAATATGTGTGTCCGAGTCTCCTATCAAAGTTACAGCTGTCTTTATGGACTTGGTGAAAATCGCTTATTTCGGCGAGACAGTGCGTTTCTCGCCTGAAACACATTATGGGTTTTCATTTTGTGAATAACTTGAAAATCTTAGCTCAAACAGCTGCAAAACCTATTTCCCAGCATGGAAATGCTGAATTCTATAAGGCCAAGCCTGAAATATGTGTGTCCGAGTCTCCTATCAAAGTTACAGCTGTCTTATGGACTTGGTGAAAATCGCCTTATTTCGGCGAGACAGTGCGTTTCTCGCCTGAACACATTATGGGTTTTCATTTTGTGAATAACTGAAAATCTTAGCTCAAACAGCTGCAAAACTATTTCCCAGCATGGAAATGCTGAATTCTATAAGGCCAAGCCTGAAATATGTGTGTCGAGTCTCTATCAAAGTTACAGCTGTCTTTATGGACTTGGTGAAAATCGCCTTATTTCGGCGAGACAGTGCGTTTCTCGCTGAAACACATTATGGGTTTTCATTTTGTGAATAACTTGAAATCTTAGCTCAAACAGCTGCAAAACCTATTTCCCAGCATGGAAATGCTGAATTCTATAAGGCCAAGCCTGAAATATGTGTGTCCGAGTCTCTATGAAAGTTACAGCTGTCTTTATGGACTTGGTGAAAATCGCCTTATTTCGGCGAGACAGTGCGTTTCTCGCCTGAAACACATTATGGGTTTTCATTTTGTGAATAACTTGAAAATCTTAGCTCAAACAGCTGCAAAACCTATTTCCCCAGCATGGAAATGCTGAATTCTATAAGGCCAAGCCTGAAATATGTGTGTCCGAGTCTCCTATCAAAAGTTACAGCTGTCTTTATGGACTTGGTGAAAATCGCCTTATTTCGGCGAGACAGTGCGTTTCTCGCCTGAAACACATTATGGGTTTTCATTTTGTGAATAACTTGAAAATCTTAGCTCAAACAGCTGCAAAACCTATTTCCCCAGCATGGAAATGCTGAATTCTATAAGGCCAAGCCTGAAATATGTGTGTCCGAGTCTCCTATCAAAAGTTACAGCTGTCTTTATGGACTTGGTGAAAATCGCCTTATTTCGGCGAGACAGTGCGTTTCTCGCCTGAAACACATTATGGGTTTTCATTTTGTGAATAACTTGAAAATCTTAGCTCAAACAGCTGCAAAACCTATTTCCCCAGCATGGAAATGCTGAATTCTATAAGGCCAAGCCTGAAATATGTGTGTCCGAGTCTCCTATCAAAAGTTACAGCTGTCTTTATGGACTTGGTGAAAATCGCCTTATTTCGGCGAGACAGTGCGTTTCTCGCCTGAAACACATTATGGGTTTTCATTTTGTGAATAACTTGAAAATCTTAGCTCAAACAGCTGCAAAACCTATTTCCCCAGCATGGAAATGCTGAATTCTATAAGGCCAAGCCTGAAATATGTGTGTCCGAGTCTCCTATCAAAAGTTACAGCTGTCTTTATGGACTTGGTGAAAATCGCCTTATTTCGGCGAGACAGTGCGTTTCTCGCCTGAAACACATTATGGGTTTTCATTTTGTGAATAACTTGAAAATCTTAGCTCAAACAGCTGCAAAACCTATTTCCCCAGCATGGAAATGCTGAATTCTATAAGGCCAAGCCTGAAATATGTGTGTCCGAGTCTCCTATCAAAAGTTACAGCTGTCTTTATGGACTTGGTGAAAATCGCCTTATTTCGGCGAGACAGTGCGTTTCTCGCCTGAAACACATTATGGGTTTTCATTTTGTGAATAACTTGAAAATCTTAGCTCAAACAGCTGCAAAACCTATTTCCCAGCATGGAAATGCTGAATTCTATAAGGCCAAGCCTGAAATATGTGTGTCCGAGTCTCCTATCAAAAGTTACAGCTGTCTTTATGGACTTGGTGAAAATCGCCTTATTTCGGCGAGACAGTGCGTTTCTCGCCTGAAACACATTATGGGTTTTCATTTTGTGAATAACTTGAAAATCTTAGCTCAAACAGCTGCAAAACCTATTTCCCCAGCATGGAAATGCTGAATTCTATAAGGCCAAGCCTGAAATATGTGTGTCCGAGTCTCCTATCAAAAGTTACAGCTGTCTTTATGGACTTGGTGAAAATCGCCTTATTTCGGCGAGACAGTGCGTTTCTCGCCTGAAACACATTATGGGTTTTCATTTTGTGAATAACTTGAAAATCTTAGCTCAAACAGCTGCAAAACCTATTTCCCAGCATGGAAATGCTGAATTCTATAAGGCCAAGCCTGAAATATGTGTGTCCGAGTCTCCTATCAAAAGTTACAGCTGTCTTTATGGACTTGGTGAAAATCGCCTTATTTCGGCGAGACAGTGCGTTTCTCGCCTGAAACACATTATGGGTTTTCATTTTGTGAATAACTTGAAAATCTTAGCTCAAACAGCTGCAAAACCTATTTCCCCAGCATGGAAATGCTGAATTCTATAAGGCCAAGCCTGAAATATGTGTGTCCGAGTCTCCTATCAAAAGTTACAGCTGTCTTTATGGACTTGGTGAAAATCGCCTTATTTCGGCGAGACAGTGCGTTTCTCGCCTGAAACACATTATGGGTTTTCATTTTGTGAATAACTTGAAAATCTTAGCTCAAACAGCTGCAAAACCTATTTCCCCAGCATGGAAATGCTGAATTCTATAAGGCCAAGCCTGAAATATGTGTGTCCGAGTCTCCTATCAAAAGTTACAGCTGTCTTTATGGACTTGGTGAAAATCGCCTTATTTCGGCGAGACAGTGCGTTTCTCGCCTGAAACACATTATGGGTTTTCATTTTGTGAATAACTTGAAAATCTTAGCTCAAACAGCTGCAAAACCTATTTCCCCAGCATGGAAATGCTGAATTCTATAAGGCCAAGCCTGAAATATGTGTGTCCGAGTCTCCTATCAAAAGTTACAGCTGTCTTTATGGACTTGGTGAAAATCGCCTTATTTCGGCGAGACAGTGCGTTTCTCGCCTGAAACACATTATGGGTTTTCATTTTGTGAATAACTTGAAAATCTTAGCTCAAACAGCTGCAAAACCTATTTCCCCAGCATGGAAATGCTGAATTCTATAAGGCCAAGCCTGAAATATGTGTGTCCGAGTCTCCTATCAAAAGTTACAGCTGTCTTTATGGACTTGGTGAAAATCGCCTTATTTCGGCGAGACAGTGCGTTTCTCGCCTGAAACACATTATGGGTTTTCATTTTGTGAATAACTTGAAAATCTTAGCTCAAACAGCTGCAAAACCTATTTCCCCAGCATGGAAATGCTGAATTCTATAAGGCCAAGCCTGAAATATGTGTGTCCGAGTCTCCTATCAAAAGTTACAGCTGTCTTTATGGACTTGGTGAAAATCGCCTTATTTCGGCGAGACAGTGCGTTTCTCGCCTGAAACACATTATGGGTTTTCATTTTGTGAATAACTTGAAAATCTTAGCTCAAACAGCTGCAAAACCTATTTCCCCAGCATGGAAATGCTGAATTCTATAAGGCCAAGCCTGAAATATGTGTGTCCGAGTCTCCTATCAAAAGTTACAGCTGTCTTTATGGACTTGGTGAAAATCGCCTTATTTCGGCGAGACAGTGCGTTTCTCGCCTGAAACACATTATGGGTTTTCATTTTGTGAATAACTTGAAAATCTTAGCTCAAACAGCTGCAAAACCTATTTCCCCAGCATGGAAATGCTGAATTCTATAAGGCCAAGCCTGAAATATGTGTGTCCGAGTCTCCTATCAAAAGTTACAGCTGTCTTTATGGACTTGGTGAAAATCGCCTTATTTCGGCGAGACAGTGCGTTTCTCGCCTGAAACACATTATGGGTTTTCATTTTGTGAATAACTTGAAAATCTTAGCTCAAACAGCTGCAAAACCTATTTCCCCAGCATGGAAATGCTGAATTCTATAAGGCCAAGCCTGAAATATGTGTGTCCGAGTCTCCTATCAAAAGTTACAGCTGTCTTTATGGACTTGGTGAAAATCGCCTTATTTCGGCGAGACAGTGCGTTTCTCGCCTGAAACACATTATGGGTTTTCATTTTGTGAATAACTTGAAAATCTTAGCTCAAACAGCTGCAAAACCTATTTCCCCAGCATGGAAATGCTGAATTCTATAAGGCCAAGCCTGAAATATGTGTGTCCGAGTCTCCTATCAAAAGTTACAGCTGTCTTTATGGACTTGGTGAAAATCGCCTTATTTCGGCGAGACAGTGCGTTTCTCGCCTGAAACACATTATGGGTTTTCATTTTGTGAATAACTTGAAAATCTTAGCTCAAACAGCTGCAAAACCTATTTCCCCAGCATGGAAATGCTGAATTCTATAAGGCCAAGCCTGAAATATGTGTGTCCGAGTCTCCTATCAAAAGTTACAGCTGTCTTTATGGACTTGGTGAAAATCGCCTTATTTCGGCGAGACAGTGCGTTTCTCGCCTGAAACACATTATGGGTTTTCATTTTGTGAATAACTTGAAAATCTTAGCTCAAACAGCTGCAAAACCTATTTCCCCAGCATGGAAATGCTGAATTCTATAAGGCCAAGCCTGAAATATGTGTGTCCGAGTCTCCTATCAAAAGTTACAGCTGTCTTTATGGACTTGGTGAAAATCGCCTTATTTCGGCGAGACAGTGCGTTTCTCGCCTGAAACACATTATGGGTTTTCATTTTGTGAATAACTTGAAAATCTTAGCTCAAACAGCTGCAAAACCTATTTCCCCAGCATGGAAATGCTGAATTCTATAAGGCCAAGCCTGAAATATGTGTGTCCGAGTCTCCTATCAAAAGTTACAGCTGTCTTTATGGACTTGGTGAAAATCGCCTTATTTCGGCGAGACAGTGCGTTTCTCGCCTGAAACACATTATGGGTTTTCATTTTGTGAATAACTTGAAAATCTTAGCTCAAACAGCTGCAAAACCTATTTCCCCAGCATGGAAATGCTGAATTCTATAAGGCCAAGCCTGAAATATGTGTGTCCGAGTCTCCTATCAAAAGTTACAGCTGTCTTTATGGACTTGGTGAAAATCGCCTTATTTCGGCGAGACAGTGCGTTTCTCGCCTGAAACACATTATGGGTTTTCATTTTGTGAATAACTTGAAAATCTTAGCTCAAACAGCTGCAAAACCTATTTCCCAGCATGGAAATGCTGAATTCTATAAGGCCAAGCCTGAAATATGTGTGTCCGAGTCTCCTATCAAAAGTTACAGCTGTCTTTATGGACTTGGTGAAAATCGCCTTATTTCGGCGAGACAGTGCGTTTCTCGCCTGAAACACATTATGGGTTTTCATTTTGTGAATAACTTGAAAATCTTAGCTCAAACAGCTGCAAAACCTATTTCCCAGCATGGAAATGCTGAATTCTATAAGGCCAAGCCTGAAATATGTGTGTCCGAGTCTCCTATCAAAAGTTACAGCTGTCTTTATGGACTTGGTGAAAATCGCCTTATTTCGGCGAGACAGTGCGTTTCTCGCCTGAAACACATTATGGGTTTTCATTTTGTGAATAACTTGAAAATCTTAGCTCAAACAGCTGCAAAACCTATTTCCCCAGCATGGAAATGCTGAATTCTATAAGGCCAAGCCTGAAATATGTGTGTCCGAGTCTCCTATCAAAAGTTACAGCTGTCTTTATGGACTTGGTGAAAATCGCCTTATTTCGGCGAGACAGTGCGTTTCTCGCCTGAAACACATTATGGGTTTTCATTTTGTGAATAACTTGAAAATCTTAGCTCAAACAGCTGCAAAACCTATTTCCCCAGCATGGAAATGCTGAATTCTATAAGGCCAAGCCTGAAATATGTGTGTCCGAGTCTCCTATCAAAAGTTACAGCTGTCTTTATGGACTTGGTGAAAATCGCCTTATTTCGGCGAGACAGTGCGTTTCTCGCCTGAAACACATTATGGGTTTTCATTTTGTGAATAACTTGAAAATCTTAGCTCAAACAGCTGCAAAACCTATTTCCCCAGCATGGAAATGCTGAATTCTATAAGGCCAAGCCTGAAATATGTGTGTCCGAGTCTCCTATCAAAAGTTACAGCTGTCTTTATGGACTTGGTGAAAATCGCCTTATTTCGGCGAGACAGTGCGTTTCTCGCCTGAAACACATTATGGGTTTTCATTTTGTGAATAACTTGAAAATCTTAGCTCAAACAGCTGCAAAACCTATTTCCCCAGCATGGAAATGCTGAATTCTATAAGGCCAAGCCTGAAATATGTGTGTCCGAGTCTCCTATCAAAAGTTACAGCTGTCTTTATGGACTTGGTGAAAATCGCCTTATTTCGGCGAGACAGTGCGTTTCTCGCCTGAAACACATTATGGGTTTTCATTTTGTGAATAACTTGAAAATCTTAGCTCAAACAGCTGCAAAACCTATTTCCCCAGCATGGAAATGCTGAATTCTATAAGGCCAAGCCTGAAATATGTGTGTCCGAGTCTCCTATCAAAAGTTACAGCTGTCTTTATGGACTTGGTGAAAATCGCCTTATTTCGGCGAGACAGTGCGTTTCTCGCCTGAAACACATTATGGGTTTTCATTTTGTGAATAACTTGAAAATCTTAGCTCAAACAGCTGCAAAACCTATTTCCCCAGCATGGAAATGCTGAATTCTATAAGGCCAAGCCTGAAATATGTGTGTCCGAGTCTCCTATCAAAAGTTACAGCTGTCTTTATGGACTTGGTGAAAATCGCCTTATTTCGGCGAGACAGTGCGTTTCTCGCCTGAAACACATTATGGGTTTTCATTTTGTGAATAACTTGAAAATCTTAGCTCAAACAGCTGCAAAACCTATTTCCCCAGCATGGAAATGCTGAATTCTATAAGGCCAAGCCTGAAATATGTGTGTCCGAGTCTCCTATCAAAAGTTACAGCTGTCTTTATGGACTTGGTGAAAATCGCCTTATTTCGGCGAGACAGTGCGTTTCTCGCCTGAAACACATTATGGGTTTTCATTTTGTGAATAACTTGAAAATCTTAGCTCAAACAGCTGCAAAACCTATTTCCCCAGCATGGAAATGCTGAATTCTATAAGGCCAAGCCTGAAATATGTGTGTCCGAGTCTCCTATCAAAAGTTACAGCTGTCTTTATGGACTTGGTGAAAATCGCCTTATTTCGGCGAGACAGTGCGTTTCTCGCCTGAAACACATTATGGGTTTTCATTTTGTGAATAACTTGAAAATCTTAGCTCAAACAGCTGCAAAACCTATTTCCCAGCATGGAAATGCTGAATTCTATAAGGCCAAGCCTGAAATATGTGTGTCCGAGTCTCCTATCAAAAGTTACAGCTGTCTTTATGGACTTGGTGAAAATCGCCTTATTTCGGCGAGACAGTGCGTTTCTCGCCTGAAACACATTATGGGTTTTCATTTTGTGAATAACTTGAAAATCTTAGCTCAAACAGCTGCAAAACCTATTTCCCCAGCATGGAAATGCTGAATTCTATAAGGCCAAGCCTGAAATATGTGTGTCCGAGTCTCCTATCAAAAGTTACAGCTGTCTTTATGGACTTGGTGAAAATCGCCTTATTTCGGCGAGACAGTGCGTTTCTCGCCTGAAACACATTATGGGTTTTCATTTTGTGAATAACTTGAAAATCTTAGCTCAAACAGCTGCAAAACCTATTTCCCCAGCATGGAAATGCTGAATTCTATAAGGCCAAGCCTGAAATATGTGTGTCCGAGTCTCCTATCAAAAGTTACAGCTGTCTTTATGGACTTGGTGAAAATCGCCTTATTTCGGCGAGACAGTGCGTTTCTCGCCTGAAACACATTATGGGTTTTCATTTTGTGAATAACTTGAAAATCTTAGCTCAAACAGCTGCAAAACCTATTTCCCCAGCATGGAAATGCTGAATTCTATAAGGCCAAGCCTGAAATATGTGTGTCCGAGTCTCCTATCAAAAGTTACAGCTGTCTTTATGGACTTGGTGAAAATCGCCTTATTTCGGCGAGACAGTGCGTTTCTCGCCTGAAACACATTATGGGTTTTCATTTTGTGAATAACTTGAAAATCTTAGCTCAAACAGCTGCAAAACCTATTTCCCCAGCATGGAAATGCTGAATTCTATAAGGCCAAGCCTGAAATATGTGTGTCCGAGTCTCCTATCAAAAGTTACAGCTGTCTTTATGGACTTGGTGAAAATCGCCTTATTTCGGCGAGACAGTGCGTTTCTCGCCTGAAACACATTATGGGTTTTCATTTTGTGAATAACTTGAAAATCTTAGCTCAAACAGCTGCAAAACCTATTTCCCCAGCATGGAAATGCTGAATTCTATAAGGCCAAGCCTGAAATATGTGTGTCCGAGTCTCCTATCAAAAGTTACAGCTGTCTTTATGGACTTGGTGAAAATCGCCTTATTTCGGCGAGACAGTGCGTTTCTCGCCTGAAACACATTATGGGTTTTCATTTTGTGAATAACTTGAAAATCTTAGCTCAAACAGCTGCAAAACCTATTTCCCCAGCATGGAAATGCTGAATTCTATAAGGCCAAGCCTGAAATATGTGTGTCCGAGTCTCCTATCAAAAGTTACAGCTGTCTTTATGGACTTGGTGAAAATCGCCTTATTTCGGCGAGACAGTGCGTTTCTCGCCTGAAACACATTATGGGTTTTCATTTTGTGAATAACTTGAAAATCTTAGCTCAAACAGCTGCAAAACCTATTTCCCCAGCATGGAAATGCTGAATTCTATAAGGCCAAGCCTGAAATATGTGTGTCCGAGTCTCCTATCAAAAGTTACAGCTGTCTTTATGGACTTGGTGAAAATCGCCTTATTTCGGCGAGACAGTGCGTTTCTCGCCTGAAACACATTATGGGTTTTCATTTTGTGAATAACTTGAAAATCTTAGCTCAAACAGCTGCAAAACCTATTTCCCCAGCATGGAAATGCTGAATTCTATAAGGCCAAGCCTGAAATATGTGTGTCCGAGTCTCCTATCAAAAGTTACAGCTGTCTTTATGGACTTGGTGAAAATCGCCTTATTTCGGCGAGACAGTGCGTTTCTCGCCTGAAACACATTATGGGTTTTCATTTTGTGAATAACTTGAAAATCTTAGCTCAAACAGCTGCAAAACCTATTTCCCCAGCATGGAAATGCTGAATTCTATAAGGCCAAGCCTGAAATATGTGTGTCCGAGTCTCCTATCAAAAGTTACAGCTGTCTTTATGGACTTGGTGAAAATCGCCTTATTTCGGCGAGACAGTGCGTTTCTCGCCTGAAACACATTATGGGTTTTCATTTTGTGAATAACTTGAAAATCTTAGCTCAAACAGCTGCAAAACCTATTTCCCCAGCATGGAAATGCTGAATTCTATAAGGCCAAGCCTGAAATATGTGTGTCCGAGTCTCCTATCAAAAGTTACAGCTGTCTTTATGGACTTGGTGAAAATCGCCTTATTTCGGCGAGACAGTGCGTTTCTCGCCTGAAACACATTATGGGTTTTCATTTTGTGAATAACTTGAAAATCTTAGCTCAAACAGCTGCAAAACCTATTTCCCCAGCATGGAAATGCTGAATTCTATAAGGCCAAGCCTGAAATATGTGTGTCCGAGTCTCCTATCAAAAGTTACAGCTGTCTTTATGGACTTGGTGAAAATCGCCTTATTTCGGCGAGACAGTGCGTTTCTCGCCTGAAACACATTATGGGTTTTCATTTTGTGAATAACTTGAAAATCTTAGCTCAAACAGCTGCAAAACCTATTTCCCCAGCATGGAAATGCTGAATTCTATAAGGCCAAGCCTGAAATATGTGTGTCCGAGTCTCCTATCAAAAGTTACAGCTGTCTTTATGGACTTGGTGAAAATCGCCTTATTTCGGCGAGACAGTGCGTTTCTCGCCTGAAACACATTATGGGTTTTCATTTTGTGAATAACTTGAAAATCTTAGCTCAAACAGCTGCAAAACCTATTTCCCCAGCATGGAAATGCTGAATTCTATAAGGCCAAGCCTGAAATATGTGTGTCCGAGTCTCCTATCAAAAGTTACAGCTGTCTTTATGGACTTGGTGAAAATCGCCTTATTTCGGCGAGACAGTGCGTTTCTCGCCTGAAACACATTATGGGTTTTCATTTTGTGAATAACTTGAAAATCTTAGCTCAAACAGCTGCAAAACCTATTTCCCCAGCATGGAAATGCTGAATTCTATAAGGCCAAGCCTGAAATATGTGTGTCCGAGTCTCCTATCAAAAGTTACAGCTGTCTTTATGGACTTGGTGAAAATCGCCTTATTTCGGCGAGACAGTGCGTTTCTCGCCTGAAACACATTATGGGTTTTCATTTTGTGAATAACTTGAAAATCTTAGCTCAAACAGCTGCAAAACCTATTTCCCCAGCATGGAAATGCTGAATTCTATAAGGCCAAGCCTGAAATATGTGTGTCCGAGTCTCCTATCAAAAGTTACAGCTGTCTTTATGGACTTGGTGAAAATCGCCTTATTTCGGCGAGACAGTGCGTTTCTCGCCTGAAACACATTATGGGTTTTCATTTTGTGAATAACTTGAAAATCTTAGCTCAAACAGCTGCAAAACCTATTTCCCCAGCATGGAAATGCTGAATTCTATAAGGCCAAGCCTGAAATATGTGTGTCCGAGTCTCCTATCAAAAGTTACAGCTGTCTTTATGGACTTGGTGAAAATCGCCTTATTTCGGCGAGACAGTGCGTTTCTCGCCTGAAACACATTATGGGTTTTCATTTTGTGAATAACTTGAAAATCTTAGCTCAAACAGCTGCAAAACCTATTTCCCCAGCATGGAAATGCTGAATTCTATAAGGCCAAGCCTGAAATATGTGTGTCCGAGTCTCCTATCAAAAGTTACAGCTGTCTTTATGGACTTGGTGAAAATCGCCTTATTTCGGCGAGACAGTGCGTTTCTCGCCTGAAACACATTATGGGTTTTCATTTTGTGAATAACTTGAAAATCTTAGCTCAAACAGCTGCAAAACCTATTTCCCCAGCATGGAAATGCTGAATTCTATAAGGCCAAGCCTGAAATATGTGTGTCCGAGTCTCCTATCAAAAGTTACAGCTGTCTTTATGGACTTGGTGAAAATCGCCTTATTTCGGCGAGACAGTGCGTTTCTCGCCTGAAACACATTATGGGTTTTCATTTTGTGAATAACTTGAAAATCTTAGCTCAAACAGCTGCAAAACCTATTTCCCCAGCATGGAAATGCTGAATTCTATAAGGCCAAGCCTGAAATATGTGTGTCCGAGTCTCCTATCAAAAGTTACAGCTGTCTTTATGGACTTGGTGAAAATCGCCTTATTTCGGCGAGACAGTGCGTTTCTCGCCTGAAACACATTATGGGTTTTCATTTTGTGAATAACTTGAAAATCTTAGCTCAAACAGCTGCAAAACCTATTTCCCCAGCATGGAAATGCTGAATTCTATAAGGCCAAGCCTGAAATATGTGTGTCCGAGTCTCCTATCAAAAGTTACAGCTGTCTTTATGGACTTGGTGAAAATCGCCTTATTTCGGCGAGACAGTGCGTTTCTCGCCTGAAACACATTATGGGTTTTCATTTTGTGAATAACTTGAAAATCTTAGCTCAAACAGCTGCAAAACCTATTTCCCCAGCATGGAAATGCTGAATTCTATAAGGCCAAGCCTGAAATATGTGTGTCCGAGTCTCCTATCAAAAGTTACAGCTGTCTTTATGGACTTGGTGAAAATCGCCTTATTTCGGCGAGACAGTGCGTTTCTCGCCTGAAACACATTATGGGTTTTCATTTTGTGAATAACTTGAAAATCTTAGCTCAAACAGCTGCAAAACCTATTTCCCAGCATGGAAATGCTGAATTCTATAAGGCCAAGCCTGAAATATGTGTGTCCGAGTCTCCTATCAAAAGTTACAGCTGTCTTTATGGACTTGGTGAAAATCGCCTTATTTCGGCGAGACAGTGCGTTTCTCGCCTGAAACACATTATGGGTTTTCATTTTGTGAATAACTTGAAAATCTTAGCTCAAACAGCTGCAAAACCTATTTCCCCAGCATGGAAATGCTGAATTCTATAAGGCCAAGCCTGAAATATGTGTGTCCGAGTCTCCTATCAAAAGTTACAGCTGTCTTTATGGACTTGGTGAAAATCGCCTTATTTCGGCGAGACAGTGCGTTTCTCGCCTGAAACACATTATGGGTTTTCATTTTGTGAATAACTTGAAAATCTTAGCTCAAACAGCTGCAAAACCTATTTCCCCAGCATGGAAATGCTGAATTCTATAAGGCCAAGCCTGAAATATGTGTGTCCGAGTCTCCTATCAAAAGTTACAGCTGTCTTTATGGACTTGGTGAAAATCGCCTTATTTCGGCGAGACAGTGCGTTTCTCGCCTGAAACACATTATGGGTTTTCATTTTGTGAATAACTTGAAAATCTTAGCTCAAACAGCTGCAAAACCTATTTCCCCAGCATGGAAATGCTGAATTCTATAAGGCCAAGCCTGAAATATGTGTGTCCGAGTCTCCTATCAAAAGTTACAGCTGTCTTTATGGACTTGGTGAAAATCGCCTTATTTCGGCGAGACAGTGCGTTTCTCGCCTGAAACACATTATGGGTTTTCATTTTGTGAATAACTTGAAAATCTTAGCTCAAACAGCTGCAAAACCTATTTCCCCAGCATGGAAATGCTGAATTCTATAAGGCCAAGCCTGAAATATGTGTGTCCGAGTCTCCTATCAAAAGTTACAGCTGTCTTTATGGACTTGGTGAAAATCGCCTTATTTCGGCGAGACAGTGCGTTTCTCGCCTGAAACACATTATGGGTTTTCATTTTGTGAATAACTTGAAAATCTTAGCTCAAACAGCTGCAAAACCTATTTCCCCAGCATGGAAATGCTGAATTCTATAAGGCCAAGCCTGAAATATGTGTGTCCGAGTCTCCTATCAAAAGTTACAGCTGTCTTTATGGACTTGGTGAAAATCGCCTTATTTCGGCGAGACAGTGCGTTTCTCGCCTGAAACACATTATGGGTTTTCATTTTGTGAATAACTTGAAAATCTTAGCTCAAACAGCTGCAAAACCTATTTCCCCAGCATGGAAATGCTGAATTCTATAAGGCCAAGCCTGAAATATGTGTGTCCGAGTCTCCTATCAAAAGTTACAGCTGTCTTTATGGACTTGGTGAAAATCGCCTTATTTCGGCGAGACAGTGCGTTTCTCGCCTGAAACACATTATGGGTTTTCATTTTGTGAATAACTTGAAAATCTTAGCTCAAACAGCTGCAAAACCTATTTCCCCAGCATGGAAATGCTGAATTCTATAAGGCCAAGCCTGAAATATGTGTGTCCGAGTCTCCTATCAAAAGTTACAGCTGTCTTTATGGACTTGGTGAAAATCGCCTTATTTCGGCGAGACAGTGCGTTTCTCGCCTGAAACACATTATGGGTTTTCATTTTGTGAATAACTTGAAAATCTTAGCTCAAACAGCTGCAAAACCTATTTCCCCAGCATGGAAATGCTGAATTCTATAAGGCCAAGCCTGAAATATGTGTGTCCGAGTCTCCTATCAAAAGTTACAGCTGTCTTTATGGACTTGGTGAAAATCGCCTTATTTCGGCGAGACAGTGCGTTTCTCGCCTGAAACACATTATGGGTTTTCATTTTGTGAATAACTTGAAAATCTTAGCTCAAACAGCTGCAAAACCTATTTCCCCAGCATGGAAATGCTGAATTCTATAAGGCCAAGCCTGAAATATGTGTGTCCGAGTCTCCTATCAAAAGTTACAGCTGTCTTTATGGACTTGGTGAAAATCGCCTTATTTCGGCGAGACAGTGCGTTTCTCGCCTGAAACACATTATGGGTTTTCATTTTGTGAATAACTTGAAAATCTTAGCTCAAACAGCTGCAAAACCTATTTCCCCAGCATGGAAATGCTGAATTCTATAAGGCCAAGCCTGAAATATGTGTGTCCGAGTCTCCTATCAAAAGTTACAGCTGTCTTTATGGACTTGGTGAAAATCGCCTTATTTCGGCGAGACAGTGCGTTTCTCGCCTGAAACACATTATGGGTTTTCATTTTGTGAATAACTTGAAAATCTTAGCTCAAACAGCTGCAAAACCTATTTCCCCAGCATGGAAATGCTGAATTCTATAAGGCCAAGCCTGAAATATGTGTGTCCGAGTCTCCTATCAAAAGTTACAGCTGTCTTTATGGACTTGGTGAAAATCGCCTTATTTCGGCGAGACAGTGCGTTTCTCGCCTGAAACACATTATGGGTTTTCATTTTGTGAATAACTTGAAAATCTTAGCTCAAACAGCTGCAAAACCTATTTCCCCAGCATGGAAATGCTGAATTCTATAAGGCCAAGCCTGAAATATGTGTGTCCGAGTCTCCTATCAAAAGTTACAGCTGTCTTTATGGACTTGGTGAAAATCGCCTTATTTCGGCGAGACAGTGCGTTTCTCGCCTGAAACACATTATGGGTTTTCATTTTGTGAATAACTTGAAAATCTTAGCTCAAACAGCTGCAAAACCTATTTCCCCAGCATGGAAATGCTGAATTCTATAAGGCCAAGCCTGAAATATGTGTGTCCGAGTCTCCTATCAAAAGTTACAGCTGTCTTTATGGACTTGGTGAAAATCGCCTTATTTCGGCGAGACAGTGCGTTTCTCGCCTGAAACACATTATGGGTTTTCATTTTGTGAATAACTTGAAAATCTTAGCTCAAACAGCTGCAAAACCTATTTCCCCAGCATGGAAATGCTGAATTCTATAAGGCCAAGCCTGAAATATGTGTGTCCGAGTCTCCTATCAAAAGTTACAGCTGTCTTTATGGACTTGGTGAAAATCGCCTTATTTCGGCGAGACAGTGCGTTTCTCGCCTGAAACACATTATGGGTTTTCATTTTGTGAATAACTTGAAAATCTTAGCTCAAACAGCTGCAAAACCTATTTCCCCAGCATGGAAATGCTGAATTCTATAAGGCCAAGCCTGAAATATGTGTGTCCGAGTCTCCTATCAAAAGTTACAGCTGTCTTTATGGACTTGGTGAAAATCGCCTTATTTCGGCGAGACAGTGCGTTTCTCGCCTGAAACACATTATGGGTTTTCATTTTGTGAATAACTTGAAAATCTTAGCTCAAACAGCTGCAAAACCTATTTCCCCAGCATGGAAATGCTGAATTCTATAAGGCCAAGCCTGAAATATGTGTGTCCGAGTCTCCTATCAAAAGTTACAGCTGTCTTTATGGACTTGGTGAAAATCGCCTTATTTCGGCGAGACAGTGCGTTTCTCGCCTGAAACACATTATGGGTTTTCATTTTGTGAATAACTTGAAAATCTTAGCTCAAACAGCTGCAAAACCTATTTCCCCAGCATGGAAATGCTGAATTCTATAAGGCCAAGCCTGAAATATGTGTGTCCGAGTCTCCTATCAAAAGTTACAGCTGTCTTTATGGACTTGGTGAAAATCGCCTTATTTCGGCGAGACAGTGCGTTTCTCGCCTGAAACACATTATGGGTTTTCATTTTGTGAATAACTTGAAAATCTTAGCTCAAACAGCTGCAAAACCTATTTCCCAGCATGGAAATGCTGAATTCTATAAGGCCAAGCCTGAAATATGTGTGTCCGAGTCTCCTATCAAAAGTTACAGCTGTCTTTATGGACTTGGTGAAAATCGCCTTATTT
The DNA here is from genome assembly GCF_001858045.2 of Oreochromis niloticus. Classification (NCBI taxonomy): domain Eukaryota; kingdom Metazoa; phylum Chordata; class Actinopteri; order Cichliformes; family Cichlidae; genus Oreochromis; species Oreochromis niloticus. The sequence continues at coordinate 15,761 of NW_020328669.1, forward strand.
CGGCGAGACAGTGCGTTTCTCGCCTGAAACACATTATGGGTTTTCATTTTGTGAATAACTTGAAAATCTTAGCTCAAACAGCTGCAAAACCTATTTCCCCAGCATGGAAATGCTGAATTCTATAAGGCCAAGCCTGAAATATGTGTGTCCGAGTCTCCTATCAAAAGTTACAGCTGTCTTTATGGACTTGGTGAAAATCGCCTTATTTCGGCGAGACAGTGCGTTTCTCGCCTGAAACACATTATGGGTTTTCATTTTGTGAATAACTTGAAAATCTTAGCTCAAACAGCTGCAAAACCTATTTCCCAGCATGGAAATGCTGAATTCTATAAGGCCAAGCCTGAAATATGTGTGTCCGAGTCTCCTATCAAAAGTTACAGCTGTCTTTATGGACTTGGTGAAAATCGCCTTATTTCGGCGAGACAGTGCGTTTCTCGCCTGAAACACATTATGGGTTTTCATTTTGTGAATAACTTGAAAATCTTAGCTCAAACAGCTGCAAAACCTATTTCCCCAGCATGGAAATGCTGAATTCTATAAGGCCAAGCCTGAAATATGTGTGTCCGAGTCTCCTATCAAAAGTTACAGCTGTCTTTATGGACTTGGTGAAAATCGCCTTATTTCGGCGAGACAGTGCGTTTCTCGCCTGAAACACATTATGGGTTTTCATTTTGTGAATAACTTGAAAATCTTAGCTCAAACAGCTGCAAAACCTATTTCCCCAGCATGGAAATGCTGAATTCTATAAGGCCAAGCCTGAAATATGTGTGTCCGAGTCTCCTATCAAAAGTTACAGCTGTCTTTATGGACTTGGTGAAAATCGCCTTATTTCGGCGAGACAGTGCGTTTCTCGCCTGAAACACATTATGGGTTTTCATTTTGTGAATAACTTGAAAATCTTAGCTCAAACAGCTGCAAAACCTATTTCCCCAGCATGGAAATGCTGAATTCTATAAGGCCAAGCCTGAAATATGTGTGTCCGAGTCTCCTATCAAAAGTTACAGCTGTCTTTATGGACTTGGTGAAAATCGCCTTATTTCGGCGAGACAGTGCGTTTCTCGCCTGAAACACATTATGGGTTTTCATTTTGTGAATAACTTGAAAATCTTAGCTCAAACAGCTGCAAAACCTATTTCCCCAGCATGGAAATGCTGAATTCTATAAGGCCAAGCCTGAAATATGTGTGTCCGAGTCTCCTATCAAAAGTTACAGCTGTCTTTATGGACTTGGTGAAAATCGCCTTATTTCGGCGAGACAGTGCGTTTCTCGCCTGAAACACATTATGGGTTTTCATTTTGTGAATAACTTGAAAATCTTAGCTCAAACAGCTGCAAAACCTATTTCCCCAGCATGGAAATGCTGAATTCTATAAGGCCAAGCCTGAAATATGTGTGTCCGAGTCTCCTATCAAAAGTTACAGCTGTCTTTATGGACTTGGTGAAAATCGCCTTATTTCGGCGAGACAGTGCGTTTCTCGCCTGAAACACATTATGGGTTTTCATTTTGTGAATAACTTGAAAATCTTAGCTCAAACAGCTGCAAAACCTATTTCCCAGCATGGAAATGCTGAATTCTATAAGGCCAAGCCTGAAATATGTGTGTCCGAGTCTCCTATCAAAAGTTACAGCTGTCTTTATGGACTTGGTGAAAATCGCCTTATTTCGGCGAGACAGTGCGTTTCTCGCCTGAAACACATTATGGGTTTTCATTTTGTGAATAACTTGAAAATCTTAGCTCAAACAGCTGCAAAACCTATTTCCCCAGCATGGAAATGCTGAATTCTATAAGGCCAAGCCTGAAATATGTGTGTCCGAGTCTCCTATCAAAAGTTACAGCTGTCTTTATGGACTTGGTGAAAATCGCCTTATTTCGGCGAGACAGTGCGTTTCTCGCCTGAAACACATTATGGGTTTTCATTTTGTGAATAACTTGAAAATCTTAGCTCAAACAGCTGCAAAACCTATTTCCCCAGCATGGAAATGCTGAATTCTATAAGGCCAAGCCTGAAATATGTGTGTCCGAGTCTCCTATCAAAAGTTACAGCTGTCTTTATGGACTTGGTGAAAATCGCCTTATTTCGGCGAGACAGTGCGTTTCTCGCCTGAAACACATTATGGGTTTTCATTTTGTGAATAACTTGAAAATCTTAGCTCAAACAGCTGCAAAACCTATTTCCCCAGCATGGAAATGCTGAATTCTATAAGGCCAAGCCTGAAATATGTGTGTCCGAGTCTCCTATCAAAAGTTACAGCTGTCTTTATGGACTTGGTGAAAATCGCCTTATTTCGGCGAGACAGTGCGTTTCTCGCCTGAAACACATTATGGGTTTTCATTTTGTGAATAACTTGAAAATCTTAGCTCAAACAGCTGCAAAACCTATTTCCCAGCATGGAAATGCTGAATTCTATAAGGCCAAGCCTGAAATATGTGTGTCCGAGTCTCCTATCAAAAGTTACAGCTGTCTTTATGGACTTGGTGAAAATCGCCTTATTTCGGCGAGACAGTGCGTTTCTCGCCTGAAACACATTATGGGTTTTCATTTTGTGAATAACTTGAAAATCTTAGCTCAAACAGCTGCAAAACCTATTTCCCCAGCATGGAAATGCTGAATTCTATAAGGCCAAGCCTGAAATATGTGTGTCCGAGTCTCCTATCAAAAGTTACAGCTGTCTTTATGGACTTGGTGAAAATCGCCTTATTTCGGCGAGACAGTGCGTTTCTCGCCTGAAACACATTATGGGTTTTCATTTTGTGAATAACTTGAAAATCTTAGCTCAAACAGCTGCAAAACCTATTTCCCCAGCATGGAAATGCTGAATTCTATAAGGCCAAGCCTGAAATATGTGTGTCCGAGTCTCCTATCAAAAGTTACAGCTGTCTTTATGGACTTGGTGAAAATCGCCTTATTTCGGCGAGACAGTGCGTTTCTCGCCTGAAACACATTATGGGTTTTCATTTTGTGAATAACTTGAAAATCTTAGCTCAAACAGCTGCAAAACCTATTTCCCCAGCATGGAAATGCTGAATTCTATAAGGCCAAGCCTGAAATATGTGTGTCCGAGTCTCCTATCAAAAGTTACAGCTGTCTTTATGGACTTGGTGAAAATCGCCTTATTTCGGCGAGACAGTGCGTTTCTCGCCTGAAACACATTATGGGTTTTCATTTTGTGAATAACTTGAAAATCTTAGCTCAAACAGCTGCAAAACCTATTTCCCAGCATGGAAATGCTGAATTCTATAAGGCCAAGCCTGAAATATGTGTGTCCGAGTCTCCTATCAAAAGTTACAGCTGTCTTTATGGACTTGGTGAAAATCGCCTTATTTCGGCGAGACAGTGCGTTTCTCGCCTGAAACACATTATGGGTTTTCATTTTGTGAATAACTTGAAAATCTTAGCTCAAACAGCTGCAAAACCTATTTCCCAGCATGGAAATGCTGAATTCTATAAGGCCAAGCCTGAAATATGTGTGTCCGAGTCTCCTATCAAAAGTTACAGCTGTCTTTATGGACTTGGTGAAAATCGCCTTATTTCGGCGAGACAGTGCGTTTCTCGCCTGAAACACATTATGGGTTTTCATTTTGTGAATAACTTGAAAATCTTAGCTCAAACAGCTGCAAAACCTATTTCCCCAGCATGGAAATGCTGAATTCTATAAGGCCAAGCCTGAAATATGTGTGTCCGAGTCTCCTATCAAAAGTTACAGCTGTCTTTATGGACTTGGTGAAAATCGCCTTATTTCGGCGAGACAGTGCGTTTCTCGCCTGAAACACATTATGGGTTTTCATTTTGTGAATAACTTGAAAATCTTAGCTCAAACAGCTGCAAAACCTATTTCCCAGCATGGAAATGCTGAATTCTATAAGGCCAAGCCTGAAATATGTGTGTCCGAGTCTCCTATCAAAAGTTACAGCTGTCTTTATGGACTTGGTGAAAATCGCCTTATTTCGGCGAGACAGTGCGTTTCTCGCCTGAAACACATTATGGGTTTTCATTTTGTGAATAACTTGAAAATCTTAGCTCAAACAGCTGCAAAACCTATTTCCCCAGCATGGAAATGCTGAATTCTATAAGGCCAAGCCTGAAATATGTGTGTCCGAGTCTCCTATCAAAAGTTACAGCTGTCTTTATGGACTTGGTGAAAATCGCCTTATTTCGGCGAGACAGTGCGTTTCTCGCCTGAAACACATTATGGGTTTTCATTTTGTGAATAACTTGAAAATCTTAGCTCAAACAGCTGCAAAACCTATTTCCCCAGCATGGAAATGCTGAATTCTATAAGGCCAAGCCTGAAATATGTGTGTCCGAGTCTCCTATCAAAAGTTACAGCTGTCTTTATGGACTTGGTGAAAATCGCCTTATTTCGGCGAGACAGTGCGTTTCTCGCCTGAAACACATTATGGGTTTTCATTTTGTGAATAACTTGAAAATCTTAGCTCAAACAGCTGCAAAACCTATTTCCCCAGCATGGAAATGCTGAATTCTATAAGGCCAAGCCTGAAATATGTGTGTCCGAGTCTCCTATCAAAAGTTACAGCTGTCTTTATGGACTTGGTGAAAATCGCCTTATTTCGGCGAGACAGTGCGTTTCTCGCCTGAAACACATTATGGGTTTTCATTTTGTGAATAACTTGAAAATCTTAGCTCAAACAGCTGCAAAACCTATTTCCCCAGCATGGAAATGCTGAATTCTATAAGGCCAAGCCTGAAATATGTGTGTCCGAGTCTCCTATCAAAAGTTACAGCTGTCTTTATGGACTTGGTGAAAATCGCCTTATTTCGGCGAGACAGTGCGTTTCTCGCCTGAAACACATTATGGGTTTTCATTTTGTGAATAACTTGAAAATCTTAGCTCAAACAGCTGCAAAACCTATTTCCCAGCATGGAAATGCTGAATTCTATAAGGCCAAGCCTGAAATATGTGTGTCCGAGTCTCCTATCAAAAGTTACAGCTGTCTTTATGGACTTGGTGAAAATCGCCTTATTTCGGCGAGACAGTGCGTTTCTCGCCTGAAACACATTATGGGTTTTCATTTTGTGAATAACTTGAAAATCTTAGCTCAAACAGCTGCAAAACCTATTTCCCCAGCATGGAAATGCTGAATTCTATAAGGCCAAGCCTGAAATATGTGTGTCCGAGTCTCCTATCAAAAGTTACAGCTGTCTTTATGGACTTGGTGAAAATCGCCTTATTTCGGCGAGACAGTGCGTTTCTCGCCTGAAACACATTATGGGTTTTCATTTTGTGAATAACTTGAAAATCTTAGCTCAAACAGCTGCAAAACCTATTTCCCCAGCATGGAAATGCTGAATTCTATAAGGCCAAGCCTGAAATATGTGTGTCCGAGTCTCCTATCAAAAGTTACAGCTGTCTTTATGGACTTGGTGAAAATCGCCTTATTTCGGCGAGACAGTGCGTTTCTCGCCTGAAACACATTATGGGTTTTCATTTTGTGAATAACTTGAAAATCTTAGCTCAAACAGCTGCAAAACCTATTTCCCCAGCATGGAAATGCTGAATTCTATAAGGCCAAGCCTGAAATATGTGTGTCCGAGTCTCCTATCAAAAGTTACAGCTGTCTTTATGGACTTGGTGAAAATCGCCTTATTTCGGCGAGACAGTGCGTTTCTCGCCTGAAACACATTATGGGTTTTCATTTTGTGAATAACTTGAAAATCTTAGCTCAAACAGCTGCAAAACCTATTTCCCCAGCATGGAAATGCTGAATTCTATAAGGCCAAGCCTGAAATATGTGTGTCCGAGTCTCCTATCAAAAGTTACAGCTGTCTTTATGGACTTGGTGAAAATCGCCTTATTTCGGCGAGACAGTGCGTTTCTCGCCTGAAACACATTATGGGTTTTCATTTTGTGAATAACTTGAAAATCTTAGCTCAAACAGCTGCAAAACCTATTTCCCCAGCATGGAAATGCTGAATTCTATAAGGCCAAGCCTGAAATATGTGTGTCCGAGTCTCCTATCAAAAGTTACAGCTGTCTTTATGGACTTGGTGAAAATCGCCTTATTTCGGCGAGACAGTGCGTTTCTCGCCTGAAACACATTATGGGTTTTCATTTTGTGAATAACTTGAAAATCTTAGCTCAAACAGCTGCAAAACCTATTTCCCCAGCATGGAAATGCTGAATTCTATAAGGCCAAGCCTGAAATATGTGTGTCCGAGTCTCCTATCAAAAGTTACAGCTGTCTTTATGGACTTGGTGAAAATCGCCTTATTTCGGCGAGACAGTGCGTTTCTCGCCTGAAACACATTATGGGTTTTCATTTTGTGAATAACTTGAAAATCTTAGCTCAAACAGCTGCAAAACCTATTTCCCCAGCATGGAAATGCTGAATTCTATAAGGCCAAGCCTGAAATATGTGTGTCCGAGTCTCCTATCAAAAGTTACAGCTGTCTTTATGGACTTGGTGAAAATCGCCTTATTTCGGCGAGACAGTGCGTTTCTCGCCTGAAACACATTATGGGTTTTCATTTTGTGAATAACTTGAAAATCTTAGCTCAAACAGCTGCAAAACCTATTTCCCCAGCATGGAAATGCTGAATTCTATAAGGCCAAGCCTGAAATATGTGTGTCCGAGTCTCCTATCAAAAGTTACAGCTGTCTTTATGGACTTGGTGAAAATCGCCTTATTTCGGCGAGACAGTGCGTTTCTCGCCTGAAACACATTATGGGTTTTCATTTTGTGAATAACTTGAAAATCTTAGCTCAAACAGCTGCAAAACCTATTTCCCCAGCATGGAAATGCTGAATTCTATAAGGCCAAGCCTGAAATATGTGTGTCCGAGTCTCCTATCAAAAGTTACAGCTGTCTTTATGGACTTGGTGAAAATCGCCTTATTTCGGCGAGACAGTGCGTTTCTCGCCTGAAACACATTATGGGTTTTCATTTTGTGAATAACTTGAAAATCTTAGCTCAAACAGCTGCAAAACCTATTTCCCCAGCATGGAAATGCTGAATTCTATAAGGCCAAGCCTGAAATATGTGTGTCCGAGTCTCCTATCAAAAGTTACAGCTGTCTTTATGGACTTGGTGAAAATCGCCTTATTTCGGCGAGACAGTGCGTTTCTCGCCTGAAACACATTATGGGTTTTCATTTTGTGAATAACTTGAAAATCTTAGCTCAAACAGCTGCAAAACCTATTTCCCCAGCATGGAAATGCTGAATTCTATAAGGCCAAGCCTGAAATATGTGTGTCCGAGTCTCCTATCAAAAGTTACAGCTGTCTTTATGGACTTGGTGAAAATCGCCTTATTTCGGCGAGACAGTGCGTTTCTCGCCTGAAACACATTATGGGTTTTCATTTTGTGAATAACTTGAAAATCTTAGCTCAAACAGCTGCAAAACCTATTTCCCCAGCATGGAAATGCTGAATTCTATAAGGCCAAGCCTGAAATATGTGTGTCCGAGTCTCCTATCAAAAGTTACAGCTGTCTTTATGGACTTGGTGAAAATCGCCTTATTTCGGCGAGACAGTGCGTTTCTCGCCTGAAACACATTATGGGTTTTCATTTTGTGAATAACTTGAAAATCTTAGCTCAAACAGCTGCAAAACCTATTTCCCCAGCATGGAAATGCTGAATTCTATAAGGCCAAGCCTGAAATATGTGTGTCCGAGTCTCCTATCAAAAGTTACAGCTGTCTTTATGGACTTGGTGAAAATCGCCTTATTTCGGCGAGACAGTGCGTTTCTCGCCTGAAACACATTATGGGTTTTCATTTTGTGAATAACTTGAAAATCTTAGCTCAAACAGCTGCAAAACCTATTTCCCCAGCATGGAAATGCTGAATTCTATAAGGCCAAGCCTGAAATATGTGTGTCCGAGTCTCCTATCAAAAGTTACAGCTGTCTTTATGGACTTGGTGAAAATCGCCTTATTTCGGCGAGACAGTGCGTTTCTCGCCTGAAACACATTATGGGTTTTCATTTTGTGAATAACTTGAAAATCTTAGCTCAAACAGCTGCAAAACCTATTTCCCAGCATGGAAATGCTGAATTCTATAAGGCCAAGCCTGAAATATGTGTGTCCGAGTCTCCTATCAAAAGTTACAGCTGTCTTTATGGACTTGGTGAAAATCGCCTTATTTCGGCGAGACAGTGCGTTTCTCGCCTGAAACACATTATGGGTTTTCATTTTGTGAATAACTTGAAAATCTTAGCTCAAACAGCTGCAAAACCTATTTCCCCAGCATGGAAATGCTGAATTCTATAAGGCCAAGCCTGAAATATGTGTGTCCGAGTCTCCTATCAAAAGTTACAGCTGTCTTTATGGACTTGGTGAAAATCGCCTTATTTCGGCGAGACAGTGCGTTTCTCGCCTGAAACACATTATGGGTTTTCATTTTGTGAATAACTTGAAAATCTTAGCTCAAACAGCTGCAAAACCTATTTCCCCAGCATGGAAATGCTGAATTCTATAAGGCCAAGCCTGAAATATGTGTGTCCGAGTCTCCTATCAAAAGTTACAGCTGTCTTTATGGACTTGGTGAAAATCGCCTTATTTCGGCGAGACAGTGCGTTTCTCGCCTGAAACACATTATGGGTTTTCATTTTGTGAATAACTTGAAAATCTTAGCTCAAACAGCTGCAAAACCTATTTCCCCAGCATGGAAATGCTGAATTCTATAAGGCCAAGCCTGAAATATGTGTGTCCGAGTCTCCTATCAAAAGTTACAGCTGTCTTTATGGACTTGGTGAAAATCGCCTTATTTCGGCGAGACAGTGCGTTTCTCGCCTGAAACACATTATGGGTTTTCATTTTGTGAATAACTTGAAAATCTTAGCTCAAACAGCTGCAAAACCTATTTCCCAGCATGGAAATGCTGAATTCTATAAGGCCAAGCCTGAAATATGTGTGTCCGAGTCTCCTATCAAAAGTTACAGCTGTCTTTATGGACTTGGTGAAAATCGCCTTATTTCGGCGAGACAGTGCGTTTCTCGCCTGAAACACATTATGGGTTTTCATTTTGTGAATAACTTGAAAATCTTAGCTCAAACAGCTGCAAAACCTATTTCCCCAGCATGGAAATGCTGAATTCTATAAGGCCAAGCCTGAAATATGTGTGTCCGAGTCTCCTATCAAAAGTTACAGCTGTCTTTATGGACTTGGTGAAAATCGCCTTATTTCGGCGAGACAGTGCGTTTCTCGCCTGAAACACATTATGGGTTTTCATTTTGTGAATAACTTGAAAATCTTAGCTCAAACAGCTGCAAAACCTATTTCCCCAGCATGGAAATGCTGAATTCTATAAGGCCAAGCCTGAAATATGTGTGTCCGAGTCTCCTATCAAAAGTTACAGCTGTCTTTATGGACTTGGTGAAAATCGCCTTATTTCGGCGAGACAGTGCGTTTCTCGCCTGAAACACATTATGGGTTTTCATTTTGTGAATAACTTGAAAATCTTAGCTCAAACAGCTGCAAAACCTATTTCCCAGCATGGAAATGCTGAATTCTATAAGGCCAAGCCTGAAATATGTGTGTCCGAGTCTCCTATCAAAAGTTACAGCTGTCTTTATGGACTTGGTGAAAATCGCCTTATTTCGGCGAGACAGTGCGTTTCTCGCCTGAAACACATTATGGGTTTTCATTTTGTGAATAACTTGAAAATCTTAGCTCAAACAGCTGCAAAACCTATTTCCCCAGCATGGAAATGCTGAATTCTATAAGGCCAAGCCTGAAATATGTGTGTCCGAGTCTCCTATCAAAAGTTACAGCTGTCTTTATGGACTTGGTGAAAATCGCCTTATTTCGGCGAGACAGTGCGTTTCTCGCCTGAAACACATTATGGGTTTTCATTTTGTGAATAACTTGAAAATCTTAGCTCAAACAGCTGCAAAACCTATTTCCCCAGCATGGAAATGCTGAATTCTATAAGGCCAAGCCTGAAATATGTGTGTCCGAGTCTCCTATCAAAAGTTACAGCTGTCTTTATGGACTTGGTGAAAATCGCCTTATTTCGGCGAGACAGTGCGTTTCTCGCCTGAAACACATTATGGGTTTTCATTTTGTGAATAACTTGAAAATCTTAGCTCAAACAGCTGCAAAACCTATTTCCCCAGCATGGAAATGCTGAATTCTATAAGGCCAAGCCTGAAATATGTGTGTCCGAGTCTCCTATCAAAAGTTACAGCTGTCTTTATGGACTTGGTGAAAATCGCCTTATTTCGGCGAGACAGTGCGTTTCTCGCCTGAAACACATTATGGGTTTTCATTTTGTGAATAACTTGAAAATCTTAGCTCAAACAGCTGCAAAACCTATTTCCCCAGCATGGAAATGCTGAATTCTATAAGGCCAAGCCTGAAATATGTGTGTCCGAGTCTCCTATCAAAAGTTACAGCTGTCTTTATGGACTTGGTGAAAATCGCCTTATTTCGGCGAGACAGTGCGTTTCTCGCCTGAAACACATTATGGGTTTTCATTTTGTGAATAACTTGAAAATCTTAGCTCAAACAGCTGCAAAACCTATTTCCCCAGCATGGAAATGCTGAATTCTATAAGGCCAAGCCTGAAATATGTGTGTCCGAGTCTCCTATCAAAAGTTACAGCTGTCTTTATGGACTTGGTGAAAATCGCCTTATTTCGGCGAGACAGTGCGTTTCTCGCCTGAAACACATTATGGGTTTTCATTTTGTGAATAACTTGAAAATCTTAGCTCAAACAGCTGCAAAACCTATTTCCCCAGCATGGAAATGCTGAATTCTATAAGGCCAAGCCTGAAATATGTGTGTCCGAGTCTCCTATCAAAAGTTACAGCTGTCTTTATGGACTTGGTGAAAATCGCCTTATTTCGGCGAGACAGTGCGTTTCTCGCCTGAAACACATTATGGGTTTTCATTTTGTGAATAACTTGAAAATCTTAGCTCAAACAGCTGCAAAACCTATTTCCCAGCATGGAAATGCTGAATTCTATAAGGCCAAGCCTGAAATATGTGTGTCCGAGTCTCCTATCAAAAGTTACAGCTGTCTTTATGGACTTGGTGAAAATCGCCTTATTTCGGCGAGACAGTGCGTTTCTCGCCTGAAACACATTATGGGTTTTCATTTTGTGAATAACTTGAAAATCTTAGCTCAAACAGCTGCAAAACCTATTTCCCAGCATGGAAATGCTGAATTCTATAAGGCCAAGCCTGAAATATGTGTGTCCGAGTCTCCTATCAAAAGTTACAGCTGTCTTTATGGACTTGGTGAAAATCGCCTTATTTCGGCGAGACAGTGCGTTTCTCGCCTGAAACACATTATGGGTTTTCATTTTGTGAATAACTTGAAAATCTTAGCTCAAACAGCTGCAAAACCTATTTCCCAGCATGGAAATGCTGAATTCTATAAGGCCAAGCCTGAAATATGTGTGTCCGAGTCTCCTATCAAAAGTTACAGCTGTCTTTATGGACTTGGTGAAAATCGCCTTATTTCGGCGAGACAGTGCGTTTCTCGCCTGAAACACATTATGGGTTTTCATTTTGTGAATAACTTGAAAATCTTAGCTCAAACAGCTGCAAAACCTATTTCCCCAGCATGGAAATGCTGAATTCTATAAGGCCAAGCCTGAAATATGTGTGTCCGAGTCTCCTATCAAAAGTTACAGCTGTCTTTATGGACTTGGTGAAAATCGCCTTATTTCGGCGAGACAGTGCGTTTCTCGCCTGAAACACATTATGGGTTTTCATTTTGTGAATAACTTGAAAATCTTAGCTCAAACAGCTGCAAAACCTATTTCCCCAGCATGGAAATGCTGAATTCTATAAGGCCAAGCCTGAAATATGTGTGTCCGAGTCTCCTATCAAAAGTTACAGCTGTCTTTATGGACTTGGTGAAAATCGCCTTATTTCGGCGAGACAGTGCGTTTCTCGCCTGAAACACATTATGGGTTTTCATTTTGTGAATAACTTGAAAATCTTAGCTCAAACAGCTGCAAAACCTATTTCCCAGCATGGAAATGCTGAATTCTATAAGGCCAAGCCTGAAATATGTGTGTCCGAGTCTCCTATCAAAAGTTACAGCTGTCTTTATGGACTTGGTGAAAATCGCCTTATTTCGGCGAGACAGTGCGTTTCTCGCCTGAAACACATTATGGGTTTTCATTTTGTGAATAACTTGAAAATCTTAGCTCAAACAGCTGCAAAACCTATTTCCCAGCATGGAAATGCTGAATTCTATAAGGCCAAGCCTGAAATATGTGTGTCCGAGTCTCCTATCAAAGTTACAGCTGTCTTTATGGACTTGGTGAAAATCGCCTTATTTCGGCGAGACAGTGCGTTTCTCGCCTGAAACACATTATGGGTTTTCATTTTGTGAATAACTTGAAAATCTTAGCTCAAACAGCTGCAAACCTATTTCCCCAGCATGGAAATGCTGAATTCTATAAGGCCAAGCCTGAAATATGTGTGTCCGAGTCTCCTATCAAAGTTACAGCTGTCTTTATGGACTTGGTGAAATCGCCTTATTTCGGCGAGACAGTGCGTTTCTCGCCTGAAACACATTATGGGTTTTCATTTTGTGAATAACTTGAAAATCTTAGCTCAAACAGCTGCAAAACCTATTTCCCCAGCATGGAAATGCTGAATTCTATAAGGCCAAGCCTGAAATATGTGTGTCCGAGTCTCCTATCAAAAGTTACAGCTGTCTTTATGGACTTGGTGAAAATCGCCTTATTTCGGCGAGACAGTGCGTTTCTCGCCTGAAACACATTATGGGTTTTCATTTTGTGAATAACTTGAAAATCTTAGCTCAAACAGCTGCAAAACCTATTTCCCCAGCATGGAAATGCTGAATTCTATAAGGCCAAGCCTGAAATATGTGTGTCCGAGTCTCCTATCAAAGTTACAGCTGTCTTTATGGACTTGGTGAAAATCGCCTTATTTCGGCGAGACAGTGCGTTTCTCGCCTGAAACACATTATGGGTTTTCATTTTGTGAATAACTTGAAAATCTTAGCTCAAACAGCTGCAAACCTATTTCCCCAGCATGGAAATGCTGAATTCTATAAGGCCAAGCCTGAAATATGTGTGTCCGAGTCTCCTATCAAAAGTTACAGCTGTCTTTATGGACTTGGTGAAAATCGCCTTATTTCGGCGAGACAGTGCGTTTCTCGCCTGAAACACATTATGGGTTTTCATTTTGTGAATAACTTGAAATCTTAGCTCAAACAGCTGCAAAACCTATTTCCCAGCATGGAAATGCTGAATTCTATAAGGCCAAGCCTGAAATATGTGTGTCCGAGTCTCCTATCAAAAGTTACAGCTGTCTTTATGGACTTGGTGAAAATCGCCTTATTTCGGCGAGACAGTGCGTTTCTCGCCTGAAACACATTATGGGTTTTCATTTTGTGAATAACTTGAAATCTTAGCTCAAACAGCTGCAAACCTATTTCCCAGCATGGAATGCTGAATTCTATAAGGCCAAGCCTGAATATGTGTGTCCGAGTCTCCTATCAAAGTTACAGCTGTCTTTATGGACTTGGTGAAATCGCCTTATTTCGGCGAGACAGTGCGTTTCTCGCCTGAACACATTATGGGTTTTCATTTTGTGAATAACTTGAAAATCTTAGCTCAACAGCTGCAAAACCTATTTCCCAGCATGGAAATGCTGAATTCTATAAGGCCAAGCCTGAATATGTGTGTCCGAGTCTCCTATCAAAGTTACAGCTGTCTTTATGGACTTGGTGAAATCGCCTTATTTCGGCGAGACAGTGCGTTTCTCGCCTGAAACACATTATGGGTTTTCATTTTGTGAATAACTTGAAATCTTAGCTCAAACAGCTGCAAACCTATTTCCCCAGCATGGAAATGCTGAATTCTATAAGGCCAAGCCTGAAATATGTGTGTCCGAGTCTCCTATCAAAGTTACAGCTGTCTTTATGGACTTGGTGAAAATCGCCTTATTTCGGCGAGACAGTGCGTTTCTCGCCTGAAACACATTATGGGTTTTCATTTTGTGAATAACTTGAAATCTTAGCTCAAACAGCTGCAAAACCTATTTCCCAGCATGGAAATGCTGAATTCTATAAGGCCAAGCCTGAAATATGTGTGTCCGAGTCTCCTATCAAAGTTACAGCTGTCTTTATGGACTTGGTGAAATCGCCTTATTTCGGCGAGACAGTGCGTTTCTCGCCTGAACACATTATGGGTTTTCATTTTGTGAATAACTTGAAATCTTAGCTCAAACAGCTGCAAACCTATTTCCCAGCATGGAAATGCTGAATTCTATAAGGCCAAGCCTGAATATGTGTGTCCGAGTCTCCTATCAAAGTTACAGCTGTCTTTATGGACTTGGTGAAAATCGCCTTATTTCGGCGAGACAGTGCGTTTCTCGCCTGAAACACATTATGGGTTTTCATTTTGTGAATAACTTGAAAATCTTAGCTCAAACAGCTGCAAACCTATTTCCCAGCATGGAAATGCTGAATTCTATAAGGCCAAGCCTGAATATGTGTGTCCGAGTCTCCTATCAAAGTTACAGCTGTCTTTATGGACTTGGTGAAAATCGCCTTATTTCGGCGAGACAGTGCGTTTCTCGCCTGAAACACATTATGGGTTTTCATTTTGTGAATAACTTGAAATCTTAGCTCAAACAGCTGCAAAACCTATTTCCCAGCATGGAAATGCTGAATTCTATAAGGCCAAGCCTGAAATATGTGTGTCCGAGTCTCCTATCAAAGTTACAGCTGTCTTTATGGACTTGGTGAAAATCGCCTTATTTCGGCGAGACAGTGCGTTTCTCGCCTGAAACACATTATGGGTTTTCATTTTGTGAATAACTTGAAATCTTAGCTCAAACAGCTGCAAAACCTATTTCCCCAGCATGGAAATGCTGAATTCTATAAGGCCAAGCCTGAAATATGTGTGTCCGAGTCTCCTATCAAAGTTACAGCTGTCTTTATGGACTTGGTGAAATCGCCTTATTTCGGCGAGACAGTGCGTTTCTCGCCTGAAACACATTATGGGTTTTCATTTTGTGAATAACTTGAAAATCTTAGCTCAACAGCTGCAAACCTATTTCCCAGCATGGAAATGCTGAATTCTATAAGGCCAAGCCTGAAATATGTGTGTCCGAGTCTCCTATCAAAAGTTACAGCTGTCTTTATGGACTTGGTGAAATCGCCTTATTTCGGCGAGACAGTGCGTTTCTCGCCTGAAACACATTATGGGTTTTCATTTTGTGAATAACTTGAAATCTTAGCTCAAACAGCTGCAAACCTATTTCCCAGCATGGAAATGCTGAATTCTATAAGGCCAAGCCTGAAATATGTGTGTCCGAGTCTCCTATCAAAGTTACAGCTGTCTTTATGGACTTGGTGAAATCGCCTTATTTCGGCGAGACAGTGCGTTTCTCGCCTGAAACACATTATGGGTTTTCATTTTGTGAATAACTTGAAATCTTAGCTCAAACAGCTGCAAACCTATTTCCCAGCATGGAAATGCTGAATTCTATAAGGCCAAGCCTGAAATATGTGTGTCCGAGTCTCCTATCAAAAGTTACAGCTGTCTTTATGGACTTGGTGAAATCGCCTTATTTCGGCGAGACAGTGCGTTTCTCGCCTGAAACACATTATGGGTTTTCATTTTGTGAATAACTTGAAAATCTTAGCTCAACAGCTGCAAACCTATTTCCCAGCATGGAAATGCTGAATTCTATAAGGCCAAGCCTGAAATATGTGTGTCCGAGTCTCCTATCAAAAGTTACAGCTGTCTTTATGGACTTGGTGAAAATCGCCTTATTTCGGCGAGACAGTGCGTTTCTCGCCTGAAACACATTATGGGTTTTCATTTTGTGAATAACTTGAAATCTTAGCTCAACAGCTGCAAACCTATTTCCCAGCATGGAAATGCTGATTCTATAAGGCCAAGCCTGAATATGTGTGTCCGAGTCTCCTATCAAAGTTACAGCTGTCTTTATGGACTTGGTGAAAATCGCCTTATTTCGGCGAGACAGTGCGTTTCTCGCCTGAAACACATTATGGGTTTTCATTTTGTGAATAACTTGAAATCTTAGCTCAAACAGCTGCAAACCTATTTCCCAGCATGGAAATGCTGAATTCTATAAGGCCAAGCCTGAATATGTGTGTCCGAGTCTCCTATCAAAGTTACAGCTGTCTTTATGGACTTGGTGAAATCGCCTTATTTCGGCGAGACAGTGCGTTTCTCGCCTGAAACACATTATGGGTTTTCATTTTGTGAATAACTTGAAATCTTAGCTCAAACAGCTGCAAAACCTATTTCCCAGCATGGAAATGCTGAATTCTATAAGGCCAAGCCTGAAATATGTGTGTCCGAGTCTCCTATCAAAAGTTACAGCTGTCTTTATGGACTTGGTGAAAATCGCCTTATTTCGGCGAGACAGTGCGTTTCTCGCCTGAAACACATTATGGGTTTTCATTTTGTGAATAACTTGAAATCTTAGCTCAAACAGCTGCAAAACCTATTTCCCAGCATGGAAATGCTGAATTCTATAAGGCCAAGCCTGAATATGTGTGTCCGAGTCTCCTATCAAAAGTTACAGCTGTCTTTATGGACTTGGTGAAAATCGCCTTATTTCGGCGAGACAGTGCGTTTCTCGCCTGAAACAATTATGGGT
>NW_020328670.1:0-19069 GCF_001858045.2 Oreochromis niloticus
ATTCAGCATGGAAATGCGAATTCTATAAGGCAAGCCTGAAATATGTGTCCAGTCTCCTATCAAAAGTTCAGCTGTCTTTATGGACTTGGTGAAAATCGCTTATTTCGGCGAGACAGTGCGTTCTCGCCTGAAACACATTATGGTTTCATTTTGTGAATAACTTGAAAATCTTAGCTCAAAAGTGCAACTATTTCCCAGCATGGAAATGCTGAATTCTATAAGGCCAAGCCTGAAATGTGGTTCCGAGTCTCCTATCAAAAGTTACAGCTGTCTTTTATGGACTTGGTGAAAATCGCCTTATTTCGGCGAGACAGTGCGTTTCTCGCCTGAACACATTATGGGTTTTCATTTTGTGAATACTTGAAATCTTAGCTCAACAGCTGCAAACCTATTTCCCAGCATGGAAATGCTGAATTCTATAAGGCCAAGCCTGAATATGTGTGTCCGAGTCTCCTATCAAAAGTTACAGCTGTCTTTATGGACTTGGTGAAAATCGCCTTATTTCGGCGAGACAGTGCGTTTCTCGCCTGAAACACATTATGGGTTTTCATTTTGTGAATACTTGAAAATCTTAGCTCAAACAGCTGCAAACCTATTTCCCAGCATGGAAATGCTGAATTCTATAAGGCCAAGCCTGAATATGTGTGTCCGAGTCTCTATCAAAGTTACAGCTGTCTTTATGGACTTGGTGAAATCGCCTTATTTCGGCGAGACAGTGCGTTTCTCGCCTGAAACACATTATGGGTTTTCATTTTGTGAATAACTTGAAATCTTAGCTCAACAGCTGCAAACCTATTTCAGCATGGAAATGCTGAATTCTATAAGGCCAAGCCTGAATATTTGTATCGAGTCTCCTATCAAAAGTTACAGCTGTCTTTATGGACTTGGTGAAAATCGCCTTATTTCGGCGAGACAGTGCGTTTCTCGCCTGAAACATTATGGGTTTTCATTTTGTGAATAACTTGAAAATCTTAGCTCAAACAGCTGCAAACCTATTTCCAGCATGGAATGCTGAATTCTATAAGGCCAAGCCTGAAATATGTGTGTCCGAGTCTCCTATCAAAGTTACAGCTGTCTTTATGGACTTGGTGAAAATCGCCTTATTTCGGCGAGACAGTGCGTTTCTCGCCTGAAACACATTATGGGTTTTCATTTTGTGAATAACTTGAAAATCTTAGCTCAAACAGCTGCAAAACCTATTTCCAGCATGGAAATGCTGAATTCTATAAGGCCAAGCCTGAATATGTGTGTCCGAGTCTCCTATCAAAAGTTACAGCTGTCTTTATGGACTTGGTGAAATCGCCTTATTTCGGCGAGACAGTGCGTTTCTCGCCTGAAACACATTATGGGTTTTCATTTTGTGAATAACTTGAAAATCTTAGCTCAAACAGCTGCAAAACCTATTTCCCAGCATGGAAATGCTGAATTCTATAAGGCCAAGCCTGAAATATGTGTGTCCGAGTCTCCTATCAAAAGTTACAGCTGTCTTTATGGACTTGGTGAAAATCGCCTTATTTCGGCGAGACAGTGCGTTTCTCGCCTGAAACACATTATGGGTTTTCATTTTGTGAATAACTTGAAAATCTTAGCTCAAACAGCTGCAAAGAATCCTATTTCCCAGCATGGAAATGCTGAATTCTATAAGGCCAAGCCTGAAATATGTGTGTCCGAGTCTCCTATCAAAGTTACAGCTGTCTTTATGGACTTGGTGAAAATCGCCTTATTTCGGCGAGACAGTGCGTTTCTCGCCTGAAACACATTATGGGTTTTCATTTTGTGAATAACTTGAAATCTTAGCTCAAACAGCTGCAAACCTATTTCCCAGCATGGAAATGCTGAATTCTATAAGGCCAAGCCTGAAATATGTGTGTCCGAGTCTCCTATCAAAAGTTACAGCTGTCTTTATGGACTTGGTGAAAATCGCCTTATTTCGGCGAGACAGTGCGTTTCTCGCCTGAAACACATTATGGGTTTTCATTTTGTGAATAACTTGAAAATCTTAGCTCAAACAGCTGCAAAACCTATTTCCCAGCATGGAAATGCTGAATTCTATAAGGCCAAGCCTGAAATATGTGTGTCCGAGTCTCCTATCAAAAGTTACAGCTGTCTTTATGGACTTGGTGAAAATCGCCTTATTTCGGCGAGACAGTGCGTTTCTCGCCTGAAACACATTATGGGTTTTCATTTTGTGAATAACTTGAAAATCTTAGCTCAAACAGCTGCAAAACCTATTTCCCAGCATGGAAATGCTGAATTCTATAAGGCCAAGCCTGAAATATGTGTGTCCGAGTCTCCTATCAAAAGTTACAGCTGTCTTTATGGACTTGGTGAAAATCGCCTTATTTCGGCGAGACAGTGCGTTTCTCGCCTGAAACACATTATGGGTTTTCATTTTGTGAATAACTTGAAAATCTTAGCTCAAACAGCTGCAAAACCTATTTCCCAGCATGGAAATGCTGAATTCTATAAGGCCAAGCCTGAAATATGTGTGTCCGAGTCTCCTATCAAAGTTACAGCTGTCTTTATGGACTTGGTGAAAATCGCCTTATTTCGGCGAGACAGTGCGTTTCTCGCCTGAAACACATTATGGGTTTTCATTTTGTGAATAACTTGAAAATCTTAGCTCAAACAGCTGCAAAACCTATTTCCCAGCATGGAAATGCTGAATTCTATAAGGCCAAGCCTGAAATATGTGTGTCCGAGTCTCCTATCAAAAGTTACAGCTGTCTTTATGGACTTGGTGAAAATCGCCTTATTTCGGCGAGACAGTGCGTTTCTCGCCTGAAACACATTATGGGTTTTCATTTTGTGAATAACTTGAAAATCTTAGCTCAAACAGCTGCAAAACCTATTTCCCAGCATGGAAATGCTGAATTCTATAAGGCCAAGCCTGAAATATGTGTGTCCGAGTCTCCTATCAAAAGTTACAGCTGTCTTTATGGACTTGGTGAAAATCGCCTTATTTCGGCGAGACAGTGCGTTTCTCGCCTGAAACACATTATGGGTTTTCATTTTGTGAATAACTTGAAATCTTAGCTCAAACAGCTGCAAAACCTATTTCCCAGCATGGAAATGCTGAATTCTATAAGGCCAAGCCTGAAATATGTGTGTCCGAGTCTCCTATCAAAAGTTACAGCTGTCTTTATGGACTTGGTGAAAATCGCCTTATTTCGGCGAGACAGTGCGTTTCTCGCCTGAAACACATTATGGGTTTTCATTTTGTGAATAACTTGAAAATCTTAGCTCAAACAGCTGCAAAACCTATTTCCAGCATGGAAATGCTGAATTCTATAAGGCCAAGCCTGAAATATGTGTGTCCGAGTCTCCTATCAAAAGTTACAGCTGTCTTTATGGACTTGGTGAAATCGCCTTATTTCGGCGAGACAGTGCGTTTCTCGCCTGAAACACATTATGGGTTTTCATTTTGTGAATAACTTGAAAATCTTAGCTCAAACAGCTGCAAACCTATTTCCCAGCATGGAAATGCTGAATTCTATAAGGCCAAGCCTGAAATATGTGTGTCCGAGTCTCCTATCAAAAGTTACAGCTGTCTTTATGGACTTGGTGAAAATCGCCTTATTTCGGCGAGACAGTGCGTTTCTCGCCTGAAACACATTATGGGTTTTCATTTTGTGAATAACTTGAAAATCTTAGCTCAAACAGCTGCAAAACCTATTTCCCAGCATGGAAATGCTGAATTCTATAAGGCCAAGCCTGAAATATGTGTGTCCGAGTCTCCTATCAAAAGTTACAGCTGTCTTTATGGACTTGGTGAAAATCGCCTTATTTCGGCGAGACAGTGCGTTTCTCGCCTGAAACACATTATGGGTTTTCATTTTGTGAATAACTTGAAAATCTTAGCTCAAACAGCTGCAAAACCTATTTCCCAGCATGGAAATGCTGAATTCTATAAGGCCAAGCCTGAAATATGTGTGTCCGAGTCTCCTATCAAAAGTTACAGCTGTCTTTATGGACTTGGTGAAAATCGCCTTATTTCGGCGAGACAGTGCGTTTCTCGCCTGAAACACATTATGGGTTTTCATTTTGTGAATAACTTGAAAATCTTAGCTCAAACAGCTGCAAAACCTATTTCCCAGCATGGAAATGCTGAATTCTATAAGGCCAAGCCTGAAATATGTGTGTCCGAGTCTCCTATCAAAAGTTACAGCTGTCTTTATGGACTTGGTGAAAATCGCCTTATTTCGGCGAGACAGTGCGTTTCTCGCCTGAAACACATTATGGGTTTTCATTTTGTGAATAACTTGAAAATCTTAGCTCAAACAGCTGCAAAACCTATTTCCCAGCATGGAAATGCTGAATTCTATAAGGCCAAGCCTGAAATATGTGTGTCCGAGTCTCCTATCAAAAGTTACAGCTGTCTTTATGGACTTGGTGAAATCGCCTTATTTCGGCGAGACAGTGCGTTTCTCGCCTGAAACACATTATGGGTTTTCATTTTGTGAATAACTTGAAAATCTTAGCTCAAACAGCTGCAAAACCTATTTCCCAGCATGGAAATGCTGAATTCTATAAGGCCAAGCCTGAAATATGTGTGTCCGAGTCTCCTATCAAAAGTTACAGCTGTCTTTATGGACTTGGTGAAAATCGCCTTATTTCGGCGAGACAGTGCGTTTCTCGCCTGAAACACATTATGGGTTTTCATTTTGTGAATAACTTGAAAATCTTAGCTCAAACAGCTGCAAAACCTATTTCCCATTCTATAAGGCCAAGCCTGAAATATGTGTGTCCGAGTCTCCTATCAAAAGTTACAGCTGTCTTTATGGACTTGGTGAAAATCGCCTTATTTCGGCGAGACAGTGCGTTTCTCGCCTGAAACACATTATGGGTTTTCATTTTGTGAATAACTTGAAAATCTTAGCTCAAACAGCTGCAAAACCTATTTCCCAGCATGGAAATGCTGAATTCTATAAGGCCAAGCCTGAAATATGTGTGTCCGAGTCTCCTATCAAAAGTTACAGCTGTCTTTATGGACTTGGTGAAAATCGCCTTATTTCGGCGAGACAGTGCGTTTCTCGCCTGAAACACATTATGGGTTTTCATTTTGTGAATAACTTGAAAATCTTAGCTCAAACAGCTGCAAAACCTATTTCCCAGCATGGAAATGCTGAATTCTATAAGGCCAAGCCTGAAATATGTGTGTCCGAGTCTCCTATCAAAAGTTACAGCTGTCTTTATGGACTTGGTGAAATCGCCTTATTTCGGCGAGACAGTGCGTTTCTCGCCTGAAACACATTATGGGTTTTCATTTTGTGAATAACTTGAAAATCTTAGCTCAAACAGCTGCAAAACCTATTTCCCAGCATGGAAATGCTGAATTCTATAAGGCCAAGCCTGAAATATGTGTGTCCGAGTCTCCTATCAAAAGTTACAGCTGTCTTTATGGACTTGGTGAAAATCGCCTTATTTCGGCGAGACAGTGCGTTTCTCGCCTGAAACACATTATGGGTTTTCATTTTGTGAATAACTTGAAAATCTTAGCTCAAACAGCTGCAAAACCTATTTCCCAGCATGGAAATGCTGAATTCTATAAGGCCAAGCCTGAAATATGTGTGTCCGAGTCTCCTATCAAAGTTACAGCTGTCTTTATGGACTTGGTGAAAATCGCCTTATTTCGGCGAGACAGTGCGTTTCTCGCCTGAAACACATTATGGGTTTTCATTTTGTGAATAACTTGAAAATCTTAGCTCAAACAGCTGCAAAACCTATTTCCCAGCATGGAAATGCTGAATTCTATAAGGCCAAGCCTGAAATATGTGTGTCCGAGTCTCCTATCAAAGTTACAGCTGTCTTTATGGACTTGGTGAAATCGCCTTATTTCGGCGAGACAGTGCGTTTCTCGCCTGAAACACATTATGGGTTTTCATTTTGTGAATAACTTGAAAATCTTAGCTCAAACAGCTGCAAACCTATTTCCCAGCATGGAAATGCTGAATTCTATAAGGCCAAGCCTGAAATATGTGTGTCCGAGTCTCCTATCAAAGTTACAGCTGTCTTTATGGACTTGGTGAAAATCGCCTTATTTCGGCGAGACAGTGCGTTTCTCGCCTGAAACACATTATGGGTTTTCATTTTGTGAATAACTTGAAATCTTAGCTCAAACAGCTGCAAAACCTATTTCCCAGCATGGAAATGCTGAATTCTATAAGGCCAAGCCTGAAATATGTGTGTCCGAGTCTCCTATCAAAAGTTACAGCTGTCTTTATGGACTTGGTGAAAATCGCCTTATTTCGGCGAGACAGTGCGTTTCTCGCCTGAAACACATTATGGGTTTTCATTTTGTGAATAACTTGAAAATCTTAGCTCAAACAGCTGCAAAACCTATTTCCCAGCATGGAAATGCTGAATTCTATAAGGCCAAGCCTGAAATATGTGTGTCCGAGTCTCCTATCAAAAGTTACAGCTGTCTTTATGGACTTGGTGAAAATCGCCTTATTTCGGCGAGACAGTGCGTTTCTCGCCTGAAACACATTATGGGTTTTCATTTTGTGAATAACTTGAAAATCTTAGCTCAAACAGCTGCAAACTTATTTCCCAGCATGGAAATGCTGAATTCTATAAGGCCAAGCCTGAAATATGTGTGTCCGAGTCTCCTATCAAAAGTTACAGCTGTCTTTATGGACTTGGTGAAAATCGCCTTATTTCGGCGAGACAGTGCGTTTCTCGCCTGAAACACATTATGGGTTTTCATTTTGTGAATAACTTGAAAATCTTAGCTCAAACAGCTGCAAAACCTATTTCCAGCATGGAAATGCTGAATTCTATAAGGCCAAGCCTGAAATATGTGTGTCCGAGTCTCCTATCAAAAGTTACAGCTGTCTTTATGGACTTGGTGAAAATCGCCTTATTTCGGCGAGACAGTGCGTTTCTCGCCTGAAACACATTATGGGTTTTCATTTTGTGAATAACTTGAAATCTTAGCTCAAACAGCTGCAAAACCTATTTCCCAGCATGGAAATGCTGAATTCTATAAGGCCAAGCCTGAAATATGTGTGTCCGAGTCTCCTATCAAAAGTTACAGCTGTCTTTATGGACTTGGTGAAAATCGCCTTATTTCGGCGAGACAGTGCGTTTCTCGCCTGAAACACATTATGGGTTTTCATTTTGTGAATAACTTGAAAATCTTAGCTCAAACAGCTGCAAAACCTATTTCCCAGCATGGAAATGCTGAATTCTATAAGGCCAAGCCTGAAATATGTGTGTCCGAGTCTCCTATCAAAAGTTACAGCTGTCTTTATGGACTTGGTGAAAATCGCCTTATTTCGGCGAGACAGTGCGTTTCTCGCCTGAAACACATTATGGGTTTTCATTTTGTGAATAACTTGAAATCTTAGCTCAAACAGCTGCAAAACCTATTTCCCAGCATGGAAATGCTGAATTCTATAAGGCCAAGCCTGAAATATGTGTGTCCGAGTCTCCTATCAAAAGTTACAGCTGTCTTTATGGACTTGGTGAAAATCGCCTTATTTCGGCGAGACAGTGCGTTTCTCGCCTGAAACACATTATGGGTTTTCATTTTGTGAATAACTTGAAATCTTAGCTCAAACAGCTGCAAAACCTATTTCCCAGCATGGAAATGCTGAATTCTATAAGGCCAAGCCTGAAATATGTGTGTCCGAGTCTCCTATCAAAAGTTACAGCTGTCTTTATGGACTTGGTGAAAATCGCCTTATTTCGGCGAGACAGTGCGTTTCTCGCCTGAAACACATTATGGGTTTTCATTTTGTGAATAACTTGAAAATCTTAGCTCAAACAGCTGCAAAACCTATTTCCCAGCATGGAAATGCTGAATTCTATAAGGCCAAGCCTGAAATATGTGTGTCCGAGTCTCCTATCAAAGTTACAGCTGTCTTTATGGACTTGGTGAAAATCGCCTTATTTCGGCGAGACAGTGCGTTTCTCGCCTGAAACACATTATGGGTTTTCATTTTGTGAATAACTTGAAAATCTTAGCTCAAACAGCTGCAAAACCTATTTCCCAGCATGGAAATGCTGAATTCTATAAGGCCAAGCCTGAAATATGTGTGTCCGAGTCTCCTATCAAAAGTTACAGCTGTCTTTATGGACTTGGTGAAAATCGCCTTATTTCGGCGAGACAGTGCGTTTCTCGCCTGAAACACATTATGGGTTTTCATTTTGTGAATAACTTGAAATCTTAGCTCAAACAGCTGCAAAACCTATTTCCCAGCATGGAAATGCTGAATTCTATAAGGCCAAGCCTGAAATATGTGTGTCCGAGTCTCCTATCAAAGTTACAGCTGTCTTTATGGACTTGGTGAAATCGCCTTATTTCGGCGAGACAGTGCGTTTCTCGCCTGAAACACATTATGGGTTTTCATTTTGTGAATAACTTGAAATCTTAGCTCAAACAGCTGCAAACCTATTTCCCAGCATGGAAATGCTGAATTCTATAAGGCCAAGCCTGAAATATGTGTGTCCGAGTCTCCTATCAAAAGTTACAGCTGTCTTTATGGACTTGGTGAAAATCGCCTTATTTCGGCGAGACAGTGCGTTTCTCGCCTGAAACACATTATGGGTTTTCATTTTGTGAATAACTTGAAAATCTTAGCTCAAACAGCTGCAAAACCTATTTCCCAGCATGGAAATGCTGAATTCTATAAGGCCAAGCCTGAAATATGTGTGTCCGAGTCTCCTATCAAAAGTTACAGCTGTCTTTATGGACTTGGTGAAAATCGCCTTATTTCGGCGAGACAGTGCGTTTCTCGCCTGAAACACATTATGGGTTTTCATTTTGTGAATAACTTGAAATCTTAGCTCAAACAGCTGCAAAACCTATTTCCCAGCATGGAAATGCTGAATTCTATAAGGCCAAGCCTGAAATATGTGTGTCCGAGTCTCCTATCAAAAGTTACAGCTGTCTTTATGGACTTGGTGAAAATCGCCTTATTTCGGCGAGACAGTGCGTTTCTCGCCTGAAACACATTATGGGTTTTCATTTTGTGAATAACTTGAAAATCTTAGCTCAAACAGCTGCAAAACCTATTTCCCAGCATGGAAATGCTGAATTCTATAAGGCCAAGCCTGAAATATGTGTGTCCGAGTCTCCTATCAAAAGTTACAGCTGTCTTTATGGACTTGGTGAAAATCGCCTTATTTCGGCGAGACAGTGCGTTTCTCGCCTGAAACACATTATGGGTTTTCATTTTGTGAATAACTTGAAATCTTAGCTCAAACAGCTGCAAACCTATTTCCCAGCATGGAAATGCTGAATTCTATAAGGCCAAGCCTGAAATATGTGTGTCCGAGTCTCCTATCAAAAGTTACAGCTGTCTTTATGGACTTGGTGAAATCGCCTTATTTCGGCGAGACAGTGCGTTTCTCGCCTGAAACACATTATGGGTTTTCATTTTGTGAATAACTTGAAAATCTTAGCTCAACAGCTGCAAAACCTATTTCCAGCATGGAAATGCTGAATTCTATAAGGCCAAGCCTGAAATATGTGTGTCCGAGTCTCCTATCAAAAGTTACAGCTGTCTTTATGGACTTGGTGAAAATCGCCTTATTTCGGCGAGACAGTGCGTTTCTCGCCTGAAACACATTATGGGTTTTCATTTTGTGAATAACTTGAAATCTTAGCTCAAACAGCTGCAAAACCTATTTCCCAGCATGGAAATGCTGAATTCTATAAGGCCAAGCCTGAAATATGTGTGTCCGAGTCTCCTATCAAAGTTACAGCTGTCTTTATGGACTTGGTGAAATCGCCTTATTTCGGCGAGACAGTGCGTTTCTCGCCTGAAACACATTATGGGTTTTCATTTTGTGAATAACTTGAAAATCTTAGCTCAAACAGCTGCAAACCTATTTCCCAGCATGGAAATGCTGAATTCTATAAGGCCAAGCCTGAAATATGTGTGTCCGAGTCTCCTATCAAAAGTTACAGCTGTCTTTATGGACTTGGTGAAAATCGCCTTATTTCGGCGAGACAGTGCGTTTCTCGCCTGAAACACATTATGGGTTTTCATTTTGTGAATAACTTGAAATCTTAGCTCAAACAGCTGCAAAACCTATTTCCCAGCATGGAAATGCTGAATTCTATAAGGCCAAGCCTGAAATATGTGTGTCCGAGTCTCCTATCAAAGTTACAGCTGTCTTTATGGACTTGGTGAAAATCGCCTTATTTCGGCGAGACAGTGCGTTTCTCGCCTGAAACACATTATGGGTTTTCATTTTGTGAATAACTTGAAAATCTTAGCTCAAACAGCTGCAAACCTATTTCCCAGCATGGAAATGCTGAATTCTATAAGGCCAAGCCTGAAATATGTGTGTCCGAGTCTCCTATCAAAAGTTACAGCTGTCTTTATGGACTTGGTGAAAATCGCCTTATTTCGGCGAGACAGTGCGTTTCTCGCCTGAAACACATTATGGGTTTTCATTTTGTGAATAACTTGAAAATCTTAGCTCAAACAGCTGCAAAACCTATTTCCCAGCATGGAAATGCTGAATTCTATAAGGCCAAGCCTGAAATATGTGTGTCCGAGTCTCCTATCAAAGTTACAGCTGTCTTTATGGACTTGGTGAAAATCGCCTTATTTCGGCGAGACAGTGCGTTTCTCGCCTGAAACACATTATGGGTTTTCATTTTGTGAATAACTTGAAAATCTTAGCTCAAACAGCTGCAAACCTATTTCCCAGCATGGAAATGCTGAATTCTATAAGGCCAAGCCTGAAATATGTGTGTCCGAGTCTCCTATCAAAAGTTACAGCTGTCTTTATGGACTTGGTGAAAATCGCCTTATTTCGGCGAGACAGTGCGTTTCTCGCCTGAAACACATTATGGGTTTTCATTTTGTGAATAACTTGAAAATCTTAGCTCAAACAGCTGCAAAACCTATTTCCCAGCATGGAAATGCTGAATTCTATAAGGCCAAGCCTGAAATATGTGTGTCCGAGTCTCCTATCAAAAGTTACAGCTGTCTTTATGGACTTGGTGAAATCGCCTTATTTCGGCGAGACAGTGCGTTTCTCGCCTGAAACACATTATGGGTTTTCATTTTGTGAATAACTTGAAAATCTTAGCTCAAACAGCTGCAAAACCTATTTCCCAGCATGGAAATGCTGAATTCTATAAGGCCAAGCCTGAAATATGTGTGTCCGAGTCTCCTATCAAAGTTACAGCTGTCTTTATGGACTTGGTGAAAATCGCCTTATTTCGGCGAGACAGTGCGTTTCTCGCCTGAAACACATTATGGGTTTTCATTTTGTGAATAACTTGAAATCTTAGCTCAAACAGCTGCAAACCTATTTCCCAGCATGGAAATGCTGAATTCTATAAGGCCAAGCCTGAAATATGTGTGTCCGAGTCTCCTATCAAAAGTTACAGCTGTCTTTATGGACTTGGTGAAAATCGCCTTATTTCGGCGAGACAGTGCGTTTCTCGCCTGAAACACATTATGGGTTTTCATTTTGTGAATAACTTGAAAATCTTAGCTCAAACAGCTGCAAACCTATTTCCAGCATGGAAATGCTGAATTCTATAAGGCCAAGCCTGAAATATGTGTGTCCGAGTCTCCTATCAAAAGTTACAGCTGTCTTTATGGACTTGGTGAAAATCGCCTTATTTCGGCGAGACAGTGCGTTTCTCGCCTGAAACACATTATGGGTTTTCATTTTGTGAATAACTTGAAAATCTTAGCTCAAACAGCTGCAAACCTATTTCCCAGCATGGAAATGCTGAATTCTATAAGGCCAAGCCTGAAATATGTGTGTCCGAGTCTCCTATCAAAAGTTACAGCTGTCTTTATGGACTTGGTGAAATCGCCTTATTTCGGCGAGACAGTGCGTTTCTCGCCTGAAACACATTATGGGTTTTCATTTTGTGAATAACTTGAAAATCTTAGCTCAAACAGCTGCAAAACCTATTTCCCAGCATGGAAATGCTGAATTCTATAAGGCCAAGCCTGAAATATGTGTGTCCGAGTCTCCTATCAAAGTTACAGCTGTCTTTATGGACTTGGTGAAAATCGCCTTATTTCGGCGAGACAGTGCGTTTCTCGCCTGAAACACATTATGGGTTTTCATTTTGTGAATAACTTGAAATCTTAGCTCAAACAGCTGCAAACCTATTTCCCAGCATGGAAATGCTGAATTCTATAAGGCCAAGCCTGAAATATGTGTGTCCGAGTCTCCTATCAAAGTTACAGCTGTCTTTATGGACTTGGTGAAAATCGCCTTATTTCGGCGAGACAGTGCGTTTCTCGCCTGAACACATTATGGGTTTTCATTTTGTGAATAACTTGAAAATCTTAGCTCAAACAGCTGCAAACCTATTTCCCAGCATGGAAATGCTGAATTCTATAAGGCCAAGCCTGAAATATGTGTGTCCGAGTCTCCTATCAAAAGTTACAGCTGTCTTTATGGACTTGGTGAAAATCGCCTTATTTCGGCGAGACAGTGCGTTTCTCGCCTGAAACACATTATGGGTTTTCATTTTGTGAATAACTTGAAAATCTTAGCTCAAACAGCTGCAAAACCTATTTCCCAGCATGGAAATGCTGAATTCTATAAGGCCAAGCCTGAAATATGTGTGTCCGAGTCTCCTATCAAAGTTACAGCTGTCTTTATGGACTTGGTGAAAATCGCCTTATTTCGGCGAGACAGTGCGTTTCTCGCCTGAAACACATTATGGGTTTTCATTTTGTGAATAACTTGAAATCTTAGCTCAAACAGCTGCAAACCTATTTCCCAGCATGGAAATGCTGAATTCTATAAGGCCAAGCCTGAAATATGTGTGTCCGAGTCTCCTATCAAAAGTTACAGCTGTCTTTATGGACTTGGTGAAAATCGCCTTATTTCGGCGAGACAGTGCGTTTCTCGCCTGAAACACATTATGGGTTTTCATTTTGTGAATAACTTGAAATCTTAGCTCAAACAGCTGCAAAACCTATTTCCCAGCATGGAAATGCTGAATTCTATAAGGCCAAGCCTGAAATATGTGTGTCCGAGTCTCCTATCAAAAGTTACAGCTGTCTTTATGGACTTGGTGAAAATCGCCTTATTTCGGCGAGACAGTGCGTTTCTCGCCTGAACACATTATGGGTTTTCATTTTGTGAATAACTTGAAATCTTAGCTCAAACAGCTGCAAACCTATTTCCCAGCATGGAAATGCTGAATTCTATAAGGCCAAGCCTGAAATATGTGTGTCCGAGTCTCCTATCAAAAGTTACAGCTGTCTTTATGGACTTGGTGAAATCGCCTTATTTCGGCGAGACAGTGCGTTTCTCGCCTGAAACACATTATGGGTTTTCATTTTGTGAATAACTTGAAATCTTAGCTCAAACAGCTGCAAAACCTATTTCCAGCATGGAAATGCTGAATTCTATAAGGCCAAGCCTGAATATGTGTGTCCGAGTCTCCTATCAAAGTTACAGCTGTCTTTATGGACTTGGTGAAATCGCCTTATTTCGGCGAGACAGTGCGTTTCTCGCCTGAAACACATTATGGGTTTTCATTTTGTGAATAACTTGAAAATCTTAGCTCAAACAGCTGCAAACCTATTTCCCAGCATGGAAATGCTGAATTCTATAAGGCCAAGCCTGAAATATGTGTGTCCGAGTCTCCTATCAAAAGTTACAGCTGTCTTTATGGACTTGGTGAAAATCGCCTTATTTCGGCGAGACAGTGCGTTTCTCGCCTGAAACACATTATGGGTTTTCATTTTGTGAATAACTTGAAATCTTAGCTCAAACAGCTGCAAAACCTATTTCCCAGCATGGAAATGCTGAATTCTATAAGGCCAAGCCTGAAATATGTGTGTCCGAGTCTCCTATCAAAGTTACAGCTGTCTTTATGGACTTGGTGAAAATCGCCTTATTTCGGCGAGACAGTGCGTTTCTCGCCTGAACACATTATGGGTTTTCATTTTGTGAATAACTTGAAAATCTTAGCTCAAACAGCTGCAAACCTATTTCCCAGCATGGAAATGCTGAATTCTATAAGGCCAAGCCTGAAATATGTGTGTCCGAGTCTCCTATCAAAGTTACAGCTGTCTTTATGGACTTGGTGAAATCGCCTTATTTCGGCGAGACAGTGCGTTTCTCGCCTGAAACACATTATGGGTTTTCATTTTGTGAATAACTTGAAATCTTAGCTCAAACAGCTGCAAACCTATTTCCCAGCATGGAATGCTGAATTCTATAAGGCCAAGCCTGAATATGTGTGTCCGAGTCTCCTATCAAAGTTACAGCTGTCTTTATGGACTTGGTGAAATCGCCTTATTTCGGCGAGACAGTGCGTTTCTCGCCTGAAACACATTATGGGTTTTCATTTTGTGAATAACTTGAAAATCTTAGCTCAAACAGCTGCAAAACCTATTTCCCAGCATGGAAATGCTGAATTCTATAAGGCCAAGCCTGAATATGTGTGTCCGAGTCTCCTATCAAAGTTACAGCTGTCTTTATGGACTTGGTGAAAATCGCCTTATTTCGGCGAGACAGTGCGTTTCTCGCCTGAAACACATTATGGGTTTTCATTTTGTGAATAACTTGAAATCTTAGCTCAAACAGCTGCAAACCTATTTCCCAGCATGGAAATGCTGAATTCTATAAGGCCAGCCTGAAATATGTGTGTCCGAGTCTCCTATCAAAGTTACAGCTGTCTTTATGGACTTGGTGAAAATCGCCTTATTTCGGCGAGACAGTGCGTTTCTCGCCTGAAACACATTATGGGTTTTCATTTTGTGAATAACTTGAAATCTTAGCTCAAACAGCTGCAAAACCTATTTCCCAGCATGGAAATGCTGAATTCTATAAGGCCAAGCCTGAAATATGTGTGTCCGAGTCTCCTATCAAAGTTACAGCTGTCTTTATGGACTTGGTGAAATCGCCTTATTTCGGCGAGACAGTGCGTTTCTCGCCTGAAACACATTATGGGTTTTCATTTTGTGAATAACTTGAAAATCTTAGCTCAAACAGCTGCAAAACCTATTTCCCAGCATGGAAATGCTGAATTCTATAAGGCCAAGCCTGAAATATGTGTGTCCGAGTCTCCTATCAAAAGTTACAGCTGTCTTTATGGACTTGGTGAAAATCGCCTTATTTCGGCGAGACAGTGCGTTTCTCGCCTGAAACATTATGGGTTTTCATTTTGTGAATAACTTGAAAATCTTAGCTCAAACAGCTGCAAACCTATTTCCCAGCATGGAAATGCTGAATTCTATAAGGCCAGCCTGAATATGTGTGTCCGAGTCTCCTATCAAAGTTACAGCTGTCTTTATGGACTTGGTGAAAATCGCCTTATTTCGGCGAGACAGTGCGTTTCTCGCCTGAAACATTATGGGTTTTCATTTTGTGAATAACTTGAAAATCTTAGCTCAAACAGCTGCAAAACCTATTTCCCAGCATGGAAATGCTGAATTCTATAAGGCCAAGCCTGAAATATGTGTGTCCGAGTCTCCTATCAAAGTTACAGCTGTCTTTATGGACTTGGTGAAATCGCCTTATTTCGGCGAGACAGTGCGTTTCTCGCCTGAAACATTATGGGTTTTCATTTTGTGAATAACTTGAAAATCTTAGCTCAAACAGCTGCAAACCTATTTCCCAGCATGGAAATGCTGAATTCTATAAGGCCAAGCCTGAAATATGTGTGTCCGAGTCTCCTATCAAAAGTTACAGCTGTCTTTATGGACTTGGTGAAAATCGCCTTATTTCGGCGAGACAGTGCGTTTCTCGCCTGAACACATTATGGGTTTTCATTTTGTGAATAACTTGAAAATCTTAGCTCAAACAGCTGCAAACCTATTTCCCAGCATGGAAATGCTGATTCTATAAGGCCAAGCCTGAAATATGTGTGTCCGAGTCTCCTATCAAAGTTACAGCTGTCTTTATGGACTTGGTGAAATCGCCTTATTTCGGCGAGACAGTGCGTTTCTCGCCTGAACACATTATGGGTTTTCATTTTGTGAATAACTTGAAATCTTAGCTCAAACAGCTGCAAAACCTATTTCCCCAGCATGGAAATGCTGAATTCTATAAGGCCAAGCCTGAAATATGTGTGTCCGAGTCTCCTATCAAAGTTACAGCTGTCTTTATGGACTTGGTGAAAATCGCCTTATTTCGGCGAGACAGTGCGTTTCTCGCCTGAAACACATTATGGGTTTTCATTTTGTGAATAACTTGAAAATCTTAGCTCAACAGCTGCAAACCTATTTCCCAGCATGGAAATGCTGAATTCTATAAGGCCAAGCCTGAATATGTGTGTCCGAGTCTCCTATCAAAAGTTACAGCTGTCTTTATGGACTTGGTGAAAATCGCCTTATTTCGGCGAGACAGTGCGTTTCTCGCCTGAAACACATTATGGGTTTTCATTTTGTGAATAACTTGAAATCTTAGCTCAAACAGCTGCAAAACCTATTTCCCAGCATGGAATGCTGAATTCTATAAGGCCAGCCTGAAATATGTGTGTCCGAGTCTCCTATCAAAGTTACAGCTGTCTTTATGGACTTGGTGAAAATCGCCTTATTTCGGCGAGACAGTGCGTTTCTCGCCTGAACATTATGGGTTTTCATTTTGTGAATAACTTGAAAATCTTAGCTCAAACAGCTGCAAACCTATTTCCCAGCATGGAAATGCTGAATTCTATAAGGCCAAGCCTGAAATATGTGTGTCCGAGTCTCCTATCAAAGTTACAGCTGTCTTTATGGACTTGGTGAAAATCGCCTTATTTCGGCGAGACAGTGCGTTTCTCGCCTAAACACATTATGGGTTTTCATTTTGTGAATAACTTGAAAATCTTAGCTCAAACAGCTGCAAACCTATTTCCCAGCATGGAAATGCTGAATTCTATAAGGCCAAGCCTGAATATGTGTGTCCGAGTCTCCTATCAAAGTTACAGCTGTCTTTATGGACTTGGTGAAAATCGCCTTATTTCGGCGAGACAGTGCGTTTCTCGCCTGAAACATTATGGGTTTTCATTTTGTGAATAACTTGAAATCTTAGCTCAAACAGCTGCAAACCTATTTCCCAGCATGGAAATGCTGAATTCTATAAGGCCAAGCCTGAATATGTGTGTCCGAGTCTCCTATCAAAAGTTACAGCTGTCTTTATGGACTTGGTGAAATCGCCTTATTTCGGCGAGACAGTGCGTTTCTCGCCTGAAACACATTATGGGTTTTCATTTTGTGAATAACTTGAAATCTTAGCTCAAACAGCTGCAAACCTATTTCCAGCATGGAAATGCTGAATTCTATAAGGCCAAGCCTGAATATGTGTGTCCGAGTCTCCTATCAAAGTTACAGCTGTCTTTATGGACTTGGTGAAATCGCCTTATTTCGGCGAGACAGTGCGTTTCTCGCCTGAAACATTATGGGTTTTCATTTTGTGAATAACTTGAAAATCTTAGCTCAACAGCTGCAAACTATTTCCAGCATGGAATGCTGAATTCTATAAGGCCAAGCCTGAATATGTGTGTCCGAGTTCTATCAAAGTTACAGCTGTCTTTATGGACTTGGTGAAATCGCCTTATTTCGGCGAGACAGTGCGTTTCTCGCCTGAAACACATTATGGGTTTTCATTTTGTGAATAACTTGAAATCTTAGCTCAAACAGCTGCAAACCTATTTCCCAGCATGAAATGCTGAATTCTATAAGGCCAAGCCTGAATATGTGTGTCCGAGTCTCTATCAAAAGTTACAGCTGTCTTTATGGATTGGTGAAAATCGCCTTATTTCGGCGAGACAGTGCGTTTCTCGCTGAAACATTATGGGTTTTATTTTGTGAATAACTTGAAATCTTAGCTCAACAGCTGCAAAACCTATTTCCAGCATGGAAATGCTGATTCTATAAGGCCAAGCCTGAAATATGTGTGTCCGAGTCTCCTATCAAAGTTACAGCTGTCTTTATGGACTTGGTGAAAATCGCCTTATTTCGGCGAGACAGTGCGTTTCTCGCCTGAAACACATTATGGGTTTTCATTTTGTGAATAACTTGAAATCTTAGCTCAAACAGCTGCAAAACTATTTCCCAGCATGGAAATGCTGAATTCTATAGGCCAAGCCTGAATATGTGTGTCCGAGTCTCCTATCAAAGTTACAGCTGTCTTTATGGACTTGGTGAAATCGCCTTATTTCGGCGAGACAGTGCGTTTCTCGCCTGAAAACATTATGGGTTTTCATTTGTGATAACTTGAAATCTTAGCTCAAACAGCTGCAAACCTATTTCCCCAGCATGGAATGTGAATTCTATAAGGCCAGCCTGAATATGTGTGTCCGAGTCTCCTATCAAAAGTTACAGCTGTCTTTATGGACTTGGTGAAATCGCCTTATTTCGGCGAGACAGTGCGTTTCTCGCCTGAACACATTATGGGTTTTTCATTTTGTGAATACTTGAAATCTTAGCTCAAAGCTGCAAACCTATTTCCCAGCATGGAAATGCTGATTCTATAAGGCCAGCCTGAATATGTGTGTCCGAGTCTCTATCAAAGTTACAGCTGTCTTTATGGACTTGGTGAAATCGCCTTATTTCGGCGAGACAGTGCGTTTCTCGCCTGAACCATTATGGGTTTTCATTTGTGATAACTTGAAATCTTAGCTCAAACAGCTGCAAACTATTTCCCGATGGAATGCTGAATTCTATAAGGCCAGCCTGAATATGTGTGTCCGAGTCTCCTATCAAAAGTTACGCTGTCTTATGGACTTGGTGAAATCGCCTTATTTCGGCGGACAGTGCGTTTTCGCTGAAACACATTATGGGTTTTCTTTTGTGATAACTTGAAATCTTAGCTCAAACAGCTGCAAACCTATTCCGCATGGAAATGCTGAATTCTATAGGCCAGCCTGAATTGTGTGTTGAGTCTCTATCAAAAGTTACAGCTGTCTTTATGGACTTGGTGAAAATCGCCTTATTTCGGCGAGACAGTGCGTTTCTCGCCTGAAACACATTATGGGTTTTCATTTTGTGAATAACTTGAAAATCTTAGCTCAAACAGCTGCAAAACCTATTTCCCCAGCATGGAAATGCTGAATTCTATAAGGCCAAGCCTGAAATATGTGTGTCCGAGTCTCCTATCAAAAGTTACAGCTGTCTTTATGGACTTGGTG
>NW_020328671.1:0-25694 GCF_001858045.2 Oreochromis niloticus
GGATAAATATTAACACCAATAAGAATGTTTACAAAACACCAAGCTGACAAATTAGAACAAATAGTTTTGCTCTAACAGTATTGTGGGTAAATTCTCATTTGCAGTTTACAATGTAAATATGCTGATTTGCAGAAATGAAAATAATGTTTCTTGTTTTTTCTTTTTAAATTTCTGTGTAAAGTTTTGCGCTGAAACGAGGACTGTTACCTCGTTACCTCTAACTGTGAATCATTGTTTTTCCCATCATGCTTGTTGACTTTAATTTAAATTAAATATTTCCAGTATCAGTTGTATAAATGTAGATATACATAAACAGAAACACACAGGTCCACCTACATGCATGACACTTATATACTCACAGGGTTTGGTGATTTATTTCCCGTAACGTAACATTTGTGGATTTTCACATTTTTAACTGGAGACTTTAAATCACGAATTTATTAGAGTAAACTATTTTTTAACTTACAAATCTGATGATAAAGGTTCTTCGTCTCTGCCCTGGTGTGTGAGGACTGGCTCCACTCTTGTCTTATTTTATCTCAGTGAGAACGCAGGACAGGAAATGGATGGATGGAGTTCTTTGTCACTGTGTTTAGTAGCTTTTCAATAATGCTGTGAACATTTTTCATTCCTTTTGTTCCCTGTGTGCTCACTGACTTTGCCTCCTGTATTGTCTGGTTTTGCTAGTTTTTATTATTTTGTTCTACCTTTATTCTTATTTTGTTGGACAAATTTATCACCTTTTTATATAAACCTGTTTAGTTTTCTTTCAAATGTCATTTCAAATATTTTGAGACTGAAGTGTGTTTCAGCACTAATGAATGCTGATGAAATACTTCCTTCTCGTATTCAGCACTTTAAGGGTGTTTTTCTCTCTCTTGTAAACATTTTTTTATATCTGGTGTTTGTTTATTAGATAAATGTAAGTATTGCTGTTAATTTATTTTTCTGTTTGTGATGACTTTTTAATAAAATCCACAATATTCTTAATTTTTGTCCTGTTGTGAATCCACATTGAGTTTATTCTTCCATGTGACTGTAGCTACAGTTTCATGAATATTTGCTTCAATAATAGAAACTATTGTATAAACTAAACTATAAAATATAAAATGATGTAACTAAAGGGAGATCTGACTTTTCACATGAAAAAAATGATGGAAAAAATGTGATATCAGCTTAGATGAATCTCACTTGGTTTGGTGCAGTCTCTGAGGAGGTAACAGTTTCCAGTAATGATCTGGTTATGTTGGAGAAGACGTCATAGCATTGCATACAAACACTGACATGGATCACTCCAAAATAATGTGCCTTTAAAACTAAAATGAAGTGTAACGGAAACAAAAAAAATGTTGTTAGAGCAGCTGCTTCACCTCTGTTGGAACTATGGGAACAGCTCTCTCCTAAAACAGACTGGACGATGCTCTTTCATTTCTATCCTTTGTTCAACTTTTCTTATCTAAATGCTGCTTTCACTTAATTTATAAGCAGCTGTAATTTGTCTGTTCAAACACATTTCTATTGTGTTACACTATGTTTTTGGATCCATGTGCTTGATTTGGTTTTTGTGTCACCTCAAGTCTAAAAGTATTGATGTTTTCTGTGTAAAGAAAACGTGTTGACCACTAAACCATGAAGTAACTAGAACTTAAATATTAAAAGTACCAAGAAAAAAGGAAATGAAAAGAAGAGCATCAGGTGTTCAAACATCTGCAGAGGTTTGAAATTTCTCTTCAGTCAAACAGTTTTCAGTGTTGAAGCTGCAGAAAAAAGCTGACAGGAGCTAACTTTTCTGTTTAAGAACATTGTTTGACTCTTTATCCTTTGTTTGTTTGGGTCTCACTTCCGAGAATACAGAGGTAACAGCGTGTTACATGAGAATGATAACAGTAGAGAGCAGGCTGAGCTGAAAGTAGGTCCAACGTTAGACTTGTACTGAAACTAAATAAGTACCTTAAAATGCTAACACATAACTACCACAGAAGACATGAATAAAAGAATATGATGCTTTCGACAATATAATTACATATAATCAATATAATATCACGACTCAATAACTACACAAATTTGTGATCACACAGTTATTGCTCTACCCTCCACAGAGCGCCACATGACAGAAATTCAGTGAATTCATTTTTGATATTTTTGTTTCCAATTCAACATGAGCCACAAAGAACAGATTTTATGATGCCATCAAAAACTGGTTCAATGTGTGAGTTTAAACCAGATATAACTGACGTTTGCTCTCAGGATGAATTCCTATTGTTCTGATGGACCTTTGACACCTGAGCAGGAAGCACTGAGTCTCTTTTTGTGGACAATAAAACTAATAAAGTCTCTTAAAAGTTTACATGTTGATGGTCTTGATGTTCCTGCTTCTCCTGGAATACAGGAGGTGACAACAGGTTATCTAGGAATTTTATGTTTTGTCTTTTATTTGTTGCAGCCTTTTTCTGCATCATTTGATCCCCAGAGAACTGCAGCCTGTTTCAGCTGCAATAAATCCCTGTATATTATAATTATATTATAACCTTAATGTACTTCTCATCTTATTTCCCAAACGGTCGCCAATGTGGACCAATCTTCATGCTTTAACTGGTACAGATTTTATACTGAATATCCTTCCTGACACAAGCCTCCCATTTATTCCTGCTTGGACTGAAGGAGTAGACTTTCTCATGACTCCCTGAGTCTGGGTTTGTGTCTCCTCCTGGTCTTGAACTGGGAATTGTTCATGTGTGAGGTGAATACATAAATGCATAAAACAAACAAATCCCGCATTTCAAGCTAATTCCCAATAATTAGCATTTAGCA
The DNA here is from genome assembly GCF_001858045.2 of Oreochromis niloticus. Classification (NCBI taxonomy): domain Eukaryota; kingdom Metazoa; phylum Chordata; class Actinopteri; order Cichliformes; family Cichlidae; genus Oreochromis; species Oreochromis niloticus. The sequence continues at coordinate 2,812 of NW_020328671.1, forward strand.
TTAGAAGATGAGAAATGATGTTTATATTTTGAACTGTTTTGTTTGTTTGTTTGTTTGTTTTTGCTTTGTTTTATTCTTTGCTTCGAGCCCTGTGTACAGGAGCTGCATGCAAAAGATTTTTTGTTAAAAGGGTTGGCGTAATAAGGAAATGCTTCAGCCAATACCTTTTGATTAGCCTTGTCTCTTGATTTTTTGCTTTGTGGTAATCCTTATTCTGTATTCTGTATTCACTGAGATATTTGAATGCTAATGTCCCGATTCAAAATACTGAGATCCAAAACAAAATACCAAAGGCCCAGAAGGATGCAATCAAACGGAAGAGTTTATTGAATACACATGCGGGGAGGTACAAACTGCCAAACATCAGTTGTAGAACTCCACCCAAAAATACACTTCAGATTGCTTTTGATTCATCAGGGTTGACGCCCCCTCATGCGTTTACAAAGATTGTGATATGTCAGATACAGTAAATATTCATTTTCATAAGCTAAAATAGACATAGAAGTTCCTGTCTCTATCACATTTTCCATATAAGGCCACTCGCTGCATCCTCCAGATGGTCCTTGGGGATGGTAGTCATCTGGCCACCTCCTCTGTCACCTGTAACCGGGCAAACTCAAATGCGACAAGAAGCTGAATACATTCAGGCCTTCACTCAAGCCTGCTTCTTGATTATATGTATTATATGTGTTTTGTAGGCATGTATGCATTGAACCTTCCATAGCTCCAAGTCACTTACTCCATGTTTCGCCGGGACATTCACGCCCAACTGAGCTTATATCCTTTTAATTAATTGACTGAGCCACAACTCTTTAATAAGCACAGAATTGCAATGTGTATAACATGATTACAGTTGCGCCTGCAATGAGAGATTATTATGTGATTATGATAACACCTGTAATACAGACTTTAATGTAATGTCAGCAGCTTCAATAACTGCTTCAATGAAGTGATTATTATATGGTTTAATGCAATGATCATGACTTAATGCAAAGTTAATTAATGCAATCATAATGCTGATAATAAGTATAAGTAGCAGTAAAATATTCCTTATTCCACACTAATCAATAAAAAAATCAAATTAAAAAAAAAAATCAAATCAATCAACTTAGCTATTTCTTTAAATTGCTCATTGCACATCTTTTTTATAAGTGAACCTGCCGTCTTTCTAAACGATCCAACAGCTGTAATTGACATCAGTCAGGGGGTCTGTTGGTAATTTAGTGGCTGTAACCAAAACTTTTATTTTCGCCACAAAATACCATTTTCATTTTTATAAAGAGTTAAAACCTTTTATCGCTACAGCTTATCAAGTAAAATAATTATACACAAACTGTTTCTTACAGTGACCCACTCTTTGAAATATTTCTTCACTGCGTCTTCTCAAGTCCAAGACTTCCCAGAGTTTTAGGTTGTTGGGATTGTCACAGTTTGCCAGGGCAAGCCGTGGGATGTGGGGGAAAGGAGGACCCAGAACGCTGGACTCTTCACTGCAAGTGGTGCGTTTATTTACAGTGCGAAAATGACAATAAATCCCCGTGCTCTCCCTTTACTCCCGTGTCGTGTCTTCTTCCCAAAAAGTCCCTGTTTAGTGCTCTCTGCTCCTGTGTCTCTGCACTCCCCGTGCTCACTGCTCTCTCTCGTTCCACACTCCTCCTGAGGAAAACAATAGAGACAGCCGTTAAAACACTTAATCCCAGCAGGCATACACTCACTGACTTTTAAACTAAACTAGAAGACTGACATGAAGTCTAACGCAATAATCCCGCGTCGGTGGAAACTCCATCGCTCTCCTAAATAGCTCCCCCGACGAGCCCAGATCAGCAGCAGGTGTGTGGCAAGGACTTCAGGTGTGGCCAGTCCCCTAGCAGGGCCACACCCACCAGGCCTGAAGGTGGCTGTGACTTGGCCACAGAAAACAGCTACACACACACACACACACACACCTGCCTACATACAAATGTGGACAGAACAGTAGCAGTGCAGACGACACACACACCAAATAATAACAATAATAATAATAATAATAATAGCCCACACTGCTCACGGACCCCGAGTCCCCAGAGCCGGGTCCGTGACAGAGATGATTGATGAAGTTCAGATGATTCGTTATGACAGCAGCACCAGGAGAGCTGAACCCAAACAGCAGTGGATGAACGATGCAGCAGATACACAGTACTGGGAGAGGAACACTGCGTTTTTTCCTCCATTAATAATTTAAAGCAGCGCTTCAACCAAACTGGAGGTTTGTTGATGTTTTTACTGACACATGCTGTTAATGTTTTTTGTTTGTTTTTGCAGTACATTGAAAATTTGCCATTTAGATCACAGTCCGAACTCTTCTCTTTGTTATGACACGATGCGGGTGGACCACACAGACATGTTTTGGACTCAGTGCAGGGGGTTATACTTACAGTGACACAAGCAACACAATTCTGGGGCTGTGAGGAAGTGCTCGAACGGTCTACGGAAAAAGGAGAGTAGAGATTAGTGTCAGTGTACGGGGAAGCAAAAGCAAGGATAATACGAGGGAAGAGGGTGAGAATTGGAGAGCTTACTTGTCATGACCTGATTACTAGCCCGGGCTGACGAGGAGCCGGTGTTCTGGTAATCCATCCTACCTCAAAAAACATCCTACCCGATGTTTCTGTGCAGACGCCGCGCATGCGCACAGCACCAAACCCAAATTAACTTCTTTTTCTGTCACCCATCCGGAATACTTCTTAAGGTTATGTCAGGAGTTTTCCTGTAATGCAACTCAGATTGGAATAAGTGACACTCAGACAGGTTTTACAAATTAACGTGCACGGGAGAGAACTGGACAGGCGCCGTTCCTTCGCTTGACCTCAGTTGCTCTCGTCCGCCCTCCCGTAACACTGCTCTTTTATTGTGGTTACATGAATATGCATAGTTTCATTAACATATGATGTATACCTTGTGTGTGTGTGTGTGTGTGTGGAGTGAGATATGATCCCGTGAAGACTCCCCAAAGCTGGTGCCAGGAGTCTAGCGGTCCATCTAAACAAAAGGCTCTTAGACTCAAACAGATATACGTATGTTTGCTATACCATATATCAGCAAGAGAAGATACGGCCTCTCCTAGGAGACGTGTGATCTATGCCAGAACACTCTGAGGAGGAGTGAACGCACTCCCCTCTTCATGCTACACAGAGTTGTTACAGACCTCCTAGGATGAGACATTCTTTCAATCTACAAATGATTATATACTTCTAAGCATATATGAGTAAACATTTCTAAGCATAAATGGCAATAAACAATAAGACAAGGTGTGACCTCTCCCATGCTCCCAGGATGTGGGTGAGTAAAAAGAGCAAACACATCTAGAAAACCTTAAATGAAATGTACTTCTAAACATAAACATAATAAAAATCTTTCAACAGGTTATGGTTATGGTTAAGGGTAGGGTTAGGTTTAGTCACAAGTCACCGTAAAATCATAATACGGGTAGGACGATTTGTCAAAGTAGGATGGTTTCTCAGAACACCGGCTCCTTATTGGGAGCCGTGGGTTTTTTTTTTCTTTCTCTCACCCTCTCTCTCGCACTTTTTTTCCACTTCCCTCCGCACGCGAGCCTTGTGCTTTGCGCTGGGAAGAGGGGGGAGGGGCGGGAGTTACACTCGCAGTAGCACAGGAACAGAGCGGGAGGGAGAGAGAGAGAAAGAGAGCCAGGGACAACAACATCACATTTGAAAGGTATAGTAATCATCCACAACTATTTTCAGTTGCGGATGATAAAGGATTTAGAAATTCATGCAGGCCCATATGACAGAGAATGTGCATCTTCTTTTTGTTTTCATATTTTAATTTATATTTAATTGTGTTGTGGTTTGCAGTGTTTTGTATTGTTTCACTATAAATTTGTTTAAAAGGAAAAAGCTGAAAATTTAAATAGTTAAAAGCTGAAATATAAATAGTTGGTTTTTGTATTATATGATTTATTTCTTACATTTTATGTGGAGTGAATAAATAAAAGTATATTTACGGTGGCCCCTAGAGACAAAGCACGTACAAACTCCAAAACACGTAAAAACTCCAAAACACATAAAAACTCCAAAACACGTACAAAAGATAACAGAAGTGCTCCAGGATGCTAGGCGCAGTGTAGTGGCTACACAAGCCAGGAAGTACCAACGACCGGATTTGGTGTGTGGTAGTAAAAGGTAAATTATTTGAATATTTACAAGTGCTTGTGTATAAATACACAAACAATACACATATGCTTTCAATTGTGTAATTTAAGTGATCTAGGTAGCTCTGTTTTGGAAATTCAGTTAACGCTAGAAATGTGTTTTGGAGTTTGCACGTGCTTTGTCTCTAGGGGCCACCGCATATATTTATATATAAACATATATAAATAAAACCACTTTTTTTACATTAGTAATTCCTTTTATGCATAATTTTATATTATTGTTAATAATAAATTAATTAAAGCAACAAAACAACCTGAGGAGCCGGTTCGGAGCCGAAAGAGCCGGCTCTTTTTAGTGAGCCGAGCCGAAAGAGCCGGTTCTCTAAAAAGAGCTGGAAATCCCATCACTAGCATCCAGCTCCTGGTGTAAAAAGCCTCGTGTTCGCATTAAGGCAGACGGCCAGGTGGCTTTCAGTCCTTGCAAAAGTGCAAAGTAGACCCCGTAGTATCCAAAAATACGAATGCGCATGCGTGCTCAGGCACAGAAAGGCGCCAACAGCTTCAACTCATGTAAAACTTGAATTCATTCATTTTGCCAGCAATAAATTTCATCTGAGACCAACTTTTGCTCCAAAACGTTAAAGGATTAGTTGAAACCCTTAATGTATTTGAGTTTATGGGGCAACAGCTTTTATTGTTAAATTGTGAAAGAAATGACTGTAAGCTCAGCAATTGCAAGTTTGATTTTTTACAGTGTATGCGTTTAAAATTAATACAAATTACTCAACTGAGAAACTTAACAAGGTTTTATCCCCTGAATAGAAAATAAATTATACAGTGTATACCCAACATAACATGAACTACACCTGTCATAACATAAAAATTTATAAAGACCAGATGAAACTAACCTTCCCTTCGTGATAAACTGGTTCATATGAAGATATTTTACTTTCAGTTTCGTTGATAACTCTAAAGGTTTACCCCAGATTTAAACGACGTTTACTCTCAGAGTAAATCCCTATTGGCTCTGATCGAGGCTAATGGTGACGTTTCTCCTGGTTCTCCATTTTAGCTTTAGCCTTTTCTGGACAAGCAAATAAAGTCTATTAAAGGTTTGGCTGTTTATGGTCACAATGTAGAAGATGAAGAAAGAAGAAAGAAGATGAAGGCCTTCATCTTCTTTCTTCTCCTGGGAATACAGGGGGCAGCAGCAGGTCAGTTTGACTGTTATATTTCTGTCTTTTTATATGTCAGATTTATGTAATTTGAAAGACAAATGGACGGACTGTTTGCTCCCCAGAAATACGCTAAACATTTAGTTGTAATGGATCCTAGTACACTGTTAAAAAAAACATCTTAAAAAAACAGTAATATTCTGGCAGCTGGGGCACCAAAATAATACCGTAAAATAACAGAAAATAACTTCCTCATAAAAATACGGTTATTTTCAGTAAGGAAAATACAATTTGTTGCCCTAATTTTACATGGGATTTTGCCTTTTTCAAGTGCTTTTAAACATTAAATTAGGAACATTTTAATGTGATTAAACAATGAAATTACCTATAAACAAGGTCAATGAATGTGGCAATATGAATAATAATGCTTAAATTTACAGAAATATACAGTTAACAGTTGGGTTAAATAACATTATTTGATGTAAAAAAAAAGTTGTATATTCAATTATATTTGATGTAATACTACATTATGCAGCACAAAATAATTTATCTTTCAAAACATGTCAAAAAACTAGATATTGGCTTTAAAATTACAATTCACTGTTAATTTGACATAATATCACATGTAAATTTAGATTTGAAGTGTAATTTAACATAAATTTCCTGAATATTTACTGGACTTTCAGTTTGAATTAAGTGTGCTCCCTGTAAGATTGTGGGTTTTATCTGTCACAAAACACCCAAAGAACCCTTATTAAACAAAACCCCTGATTATAATGAAATCAAGATTATGTTAATTCTTGATCATATGTTGTGTATGAGCAGTTTGTAGATGTTTATTTTACTTATAAGACATGAGACATTGTTTCAATCATTAACATGGATTTTATTGAGCAACGAAAAGGGGTATATTTGAGGCACATAACCTGCAGGTTTAGAAGTAGCTCTAGCTTTCTGAAAGTCTCACTTTCAGGGCTGCTGCTGGCCATTTGGGTTCCCTTGGAGAAATTTGCAAAGTAATCATATGCAAAGAACAACTCGAGTAAAACAAAAGCGTCATTGTTATGCTGATTATACTTAACTGATAAGTATTGATATGTTGTAAGTTGTCACTTTAACACAAACTTTTACCAAAATAACTGAACGAATGGGACTGTGTTTGCAGAGCAAGCACCACAAGTGTCAATGTATAGCCTATTACAATGAACTGAGATGAAGATAATACTTAAGACAATGCTACACCTAAAGCAGGACAGAGTGACAGAGAGCCTGTCAGCAGACAGTAACATACCAACTAAATGTGAATAGGATTTGCAGCCTATATTTCACTTCTCCCCTATCAAGCAGGCCACCCGTGCTGTTGACATTGACCATGAACCGGAGACCAGTGCTACTGAACAGCAGATTATGTTATCCTCAGGATAAAAATAAGAACTTTTTATGCTCTCCACTCATAGTCCGCAATTTTGGCGATCAACGTCAGAACCTTTGGATTGACTGCAAGGTTTTTCTTAGACGTGTTCCACTCCACTTTGGATCCCTTGTCGGGGTTTATCTTAAGGCATCTGTCGAATGAAAAACAACAACTTCATTAAGAAACTGAGGACTGGACTGTATGTGTTTTTTTTACATTTGCAATGAATATAAGTATAGATTGAGCTTGCTTTTGACTGCGTGTTTGGACATACAGGTCATTGTGGAACAGAGGGGTGACGCAAAGATGTTTGGTTAACCTGTGAGTCTATTGCAAATGCTGTTTCAGGGTAGTGAAACATCTGTGAACATCTACTACTCAAAGGTCTCTTTCTATAACTTGACATGAGCATGAATCAAGGATATTTCAGAGACAGCCATCTGAAACGCAAATATTAGTTATTTGTTGATTTATCAATCTACAAATCATCTCAACACTCAAGCATTGCTCATTCTTATGTGTTTTAGCTGCAAATGAAAGGAGATCTGATGATTTGATTTGGATTGCATAACTGTAGATTTCACTGTCTCATCATTCTTATGTCTCAATGCATAAAATTGACTGGTGCCGCCTTACCGTTGCAAGAATTCCAAGGTTGCTGCCTGGGCTACTGGATAAGAAATGTTCGTGCAGTAGTAAGAGCCAAACATCAGGATAAGTGCGTGGCTGAAGATAGTGATATGGCCATTCACAATTGCCTGGTCCACAGATAACATGAAGTGCTCGGCTGCCAAAGTAGAGTTTCCTGTTGTGTACATGAACAAGAGACAAGGGGACAAAAAAACAAGTCCACAAATGACTCAAACAACTAACTGCAATGTTACAACTGATGTATATCAATTACCTACACTGGCATGCAGTTTGGGCCCTACGGTCAACTACAAGGTGTCCAAACTTTTGCTGTGGGCCTTTTCCTTTTCTGTTTAAAAAAATATGAAAATGATTTTATTTAAAATTAAATGTCATCTATAACTTTAAGCCATTTGGAGATTATTTCATCTTCTACTTGCTTAACTGTTCACATGAACTGAAATGTTGACCATGGGTGCCCAAACATTTACATTAAAGCACCACAACTGTGACAGGTGTAATCTTTTGACATCCTTAAATGCAGCACAATACTCACCTTTACAGCTGACTGAATAAATTTGAGAACTCACGCTACTAATCTGCAGGGGAAGAAACAAAACCTTATGAATCATGAAACCTGCCAAAATCCAAATACCTGTATGCAATGCACGTTTAAATGTAGTCAAATAATTCGCCTCAGCTGCTTTAGCCCTACTTCCTTTCCACAAAATAGAAGGAAATACTTGGCTTACCTGTCCATTACATTTTACAGGGCAAAGCTAGCACAGTGGGCTACTTCTATTTCCTATTTCTCTCACTTCATCACGCAGCACATCTTGGCACGCACGAGCTCTCTACAAGAATGCAGGTGTGTTGCTAGAGTGGAACAGGTCGCCTATTAGCTCTTAAGTTGCATACTTAATTTCACATTAAGAGAAATGCATCAGTGGCAGCTGTCATCGCGGGCCCCCTAACGGGTATTAGCAGTGTAGAAACTATCCGCGTAGCAACTGCTGTGTTTACACGGTCAGAGAAAGCTGGCAGCTAACAAATTAGCGAACAACAACTCTGCTAGCCAGCAAGATAGTATACAGCTAGACCAGCCACTAACTGCACCTTATACTGACAGACGACGTCCTTTGCCTTCATATATAGGGATTCCATGCCTTTTACCATCTCAGTAAACTACGAGCCATAGTGGTCAAGCAATTCCAAGTTAAATCTACTAAGCTGAGTTTGATATACTTGCCTTGCAGCACTGCATGGATGATCTTTCACCAACCTCTCTCTTCCAGCGCGCTTTCCATTAGTGATGTGCGAATCATGAACGAATCGTTCAATACTGGAGAAACTTTACTGACTCGTGAATCATGATTCACAAGCCCAACTGACTCACTGACTCGTCCCTGTTGCTCTTAGCAAACTAATTTCATTAGTAGAAATATATCTAGCTTATAATTAAAACTGTGGGGAAAAAAACAACAGCCAGTTTCTTTACAAAAACATTTCTGCTCTGAACTGGAAGAAAAAACCCTGAGTAGAAGCTCACATCAAGACAATAGCTCCTCGGTTCACAGTAGCATCGCTCTGCTAACATGCTAACAGCACATTTGAGCTACTCACCCCCTCCTTTTCTGTGCTGAATCGTAGCATAAGCGAATCACTCAGGACTCACTCACCCCCTCCCTCCTGGCTCGCAGCTTCTTCTTTTTCTTCTTGGTTGGCAACCAATGTTAAGGCACATTACCGCCCCCTGGCTCACAGCTCAGTGGACATTTAGATGGGAAAATATATATTTGAAACATTTGAGGAAAATACTACTAAAATAAAATAAAAATAAATAAAATAAATGTTCTCTTTAGAATTTTTTTGCTCTTTTTTGCTCCATAAAAATAGTTGTTTTTCTTTTTCAATCACTCATCTTAGCAGTAGGATATACATGACAAGAGAAAAAAATTAAGTTTGAGTGAAAATGTACATTTTTTGCACTCTGGTCAACTGACTCAGTGACTCAAATGACTCAAAAAACCCGATTCACTTTGGTGAGTGATTCATTCAAACTCGATTCACTAAAAAGAATCAAGTTTACCATCACTACTTTCCACAGCCATACCCGCGACCTTGTGGTTGTTAGTTCACATTCATTGGCCGATGCTTATTATGTGTCCCAACATCCAATGGCATGTCACATTGTTTTCATGGCCACGCCCTCACCCCAGGTGCAGAGGCCTATTTCTGTTCAGGAATGTTGTGAATACTTTGAGATTTATATTAATTGCAATTCCTACCTCTACATTTATTTTTTTAAATATATAATTAGCACAGCGTGGCCGTGCAGTGTTTTATATGTTTTTTTTATGTGTGCCTATGCCAAGAGGCACACATATTACTATTCCTCGGATTTATTATTATTATTATTATTGTGTGGATGCTTTAAGCATCCACACTATAGTGTTCCTGTTTCTCTTTATTCTTTATTCTACTTTATTATTATACTTTATTGTGTGGATGCCCTAAAGGGCTTCCACACTATTGTTTTCCTGTTTCTCTTTATTCTTTATTATTCTTCTAGTTGCTTCCGTACACTTTTTGGCACTTAACTACTTCCACAGTTTTCTGCCGATTTTCTCAGTTCAAACTCTATACTGTTCTGCTCTTTCTGCTCTTTCCGGCAATGACTTTTGGTGTTTATTACTTTTATACTTTTTAAAATATTACACTTTTTTCCTTTAATTTGTCCCATTGAAATGAATGGGAAACTTCCACAATTCTGCTAAAACTTGCTTGTCTTTGAAACTTAACTACTTTGTCATACTTTCACCTAGAAACTCCATTCAAACTTTAAAATGTTCTCAGATTATTGGGCTATTCCTGTCTGATTCAGCTTTTTCAGATCTTCTACCATTTTAATTTTATACCTCTTTAAGTTTTCAGTTGCAAAATTGTGATTTTTCAGAAAATACATGCGTTGCTATGGTTGCTATGCAATTAACTCAGAGTGTGCACTCGTCCTTTCTGAATTTTCTCTTCATGTCTGAACAACTTCTTGCTACTCGCTCAATTTCCACTCAACCCCCACAAATTATACATCAAAACGTAGGTATTTCTGTTGGCTTTCAGAAAATGTCACTATCATTGTTGTGGGACTTATAGACTTTTTGCAGATCTCCTCAGAGTAACATAAAGTCTCAAAACTCTCCATAGAAACTCAATGGAGAGTTTCTTCAAAATCAGCGCTGGAATTCTCTAATGAGAGGCATTTTCAAATCGTCATATCTCCTTAACGAAACAAAGTTGAGACATGACGCTTGTGCCAATATATCTTCAGACGTCACTGATGCTCACAATTCAAGAATTTTTTCCTCACCTATTACCGTTTGGCCATGAATTACACTTGTTTGAGGATAGGAAATTTGTCCCTCGCTCAGATTTCTTCAGATTTCAAACTCTGGAAATGAGGCACTTTTTTCTCTCATCATATCTTTTTGATGGATTTCCACAGAGACCTGAAAATTCCCATGACTGTTCACCAAAGCCTGCTGTTTCTTACGGTGAAAGAATGATTTTGATGCTCCATATAGATTTAGAGTTACAAAACATTGTTTGAGGGCAAGTCAAGGCAGTTTTGCTTTGCCTCTACTCAGTTACAGTGTATTACAAGTCATATATCTTTAATAATTTATATTTTATCTCTGATTTATGAAGACCTGCAGATTCCCCCATCTCTTCTGAACAAATCGGTGTCAGAATGAGCATTCTAGCCCCTACGGTTAGGAAATTATGGCCATTTGTTCGAGGGGAATCCTGAATGTGAGAAATATACTGCAGAAAACTCACACCTCTCTCTGTGTCTGTGTGTGTAAGTGCTGATTACAGCAGGTGCAGCCAATTTAGCTGACTTAGATATACCAAACCCAGACTCTCAACAGCCTCTGCACACTTTGCTCTCTGTGTATGTGTGTGTGTATATCAATATTTCTCCCATGTTAAAGTATTACTCCTCCATAATAGTATTTGTGCTACATCAAAGTACTTCTACTACATCTTAGTACTTCTGCTCAATCATAGTATTTCTGCTAAATCATAGTATTTTTGAAAAATCATGGTATTTGTGCCAAATCATGGTTTGGGGGCAGAACCATAATATTTATTTTATGTTATGAGATTACTACTAAGTGCAGGAATGTCTGTTATGTTATAGTTTATGTGCTGAATATAGTATATCTGCCAAATCATAGTATTTATCCCAAATCATAGTATTTATGCAAAATTACAGTATTTCTGCCAAAAAGCAGAAATAGTACCTTTTAGCAGAAATTTCTGTGAAAAGATATTATTTATGTTAAAACATAGTATTTCTGCTAAATCATAGTATTTCTGCCAAATCATAGTATTTGTACTTATTCATAGTACTTGTGCCAAATCATAGTATTTGTACCCAATCATAGTATTTCTGCAATATGATCGTATTTGTGCCAAATCATGGTATCTTTTTGCCAAATCATGGTATTTGTGCCAAATCATGTTATTTGTGGCCAGTTAAAATTTCTGTTATATTAGTGTTACTACTAAGTCATAGAATTTCTGTTATGTTATAGTATATCTGCTGATTATGGTATATGTGCCAAATAATGGTATTTATAGCAAATAATAGTATTACTGCCCAAACATAGTATTTCTTGTAGTATTTGTAGTAGTAGTTGTTGTAGTATTTGTGCAAAAACATAGAATTTCTGCAAAATCATAGTATATCTGTTATGTTATAGTATTACTACCAAATCATAGTATTCCAAATCATAGTATTACTGCAATTCCATAGTATTTGAGCGAAATCGTACTATTTGTGAAAAAACATACTATGTCTGCAAAATCACATTATATCTGCTATGTTATACTATTACTACTAAGTCACAGTATTTCTGCCAATTCGTAGTATTCGTACTAAATCATACTACTTGTGCCAAATCATAGTATTGAAATCAAAATATAGTATTTGTACCAAAGCATTGTATTTGTACGAAGTACAGTATTTCTGCCAAATCAGAGAATTACTGCAATTTCATAGTATTTTGAGGAATCCCTTTTGTTATAGTATTACTTCTAAGTCGTAGTATTTCTGCTTTGTCATAGTATTTGTACTGAAACATAGTATTTCTGCCAAATCATAGTTTTACTGCTATTTCATAGTGTTTGAGTGAAATTACAGTGTTTCTGCAAAAACATTGTATTTCTGCTAAATCATAGTATTTCTGTTATCTTAAAGTACTTGCACTCAATTATAGTATTTGTGCCAAAGTGTAGTATTTCTGCCAAATCATATTATCTCTGCTAAATCATAGTGTCTGCCAAATCATAATATTTGTGCCTAAACGCAGCATTTGTACCAAAACATAGTATTGCTGCTATATCATAGTATTTGATCCAAATCATAGTATATGTCCTAAAACATAGTATTTCTGCCAAATCATACTATTTGTCCTAAAGCATAGTATTTCAACAAAATCACAGTATTTCTGCTATGTTATAGTATTTGTGCTTGTAGAAAAACCTGTGTTATTGTGAGCTACATTACCCAGCAGCCTCTGAGCAGTGAGGGAATTCATGGGACTTCTGAGCTAGATGGTCTTCCTTCGTTCCTGGGCTAACGATTGAGGAGAGAGCTGCTGGGAAGGGGAGCAAATAGCCCATCCTGTATTTGTTGGGGATGGTGTGTGTCACATAAACGTGAGTTAATGTTCCATGCTTAAGATGTTTACCCTGCTACTTGTGTGTATTGGTTTTAGTTACCTTTAGCGTATGTGCTAGTTAGCGATAGCTATGGCAGCACAGTTATTTGATTGTTTTGGGCTTGTTCCTGCTTTGTTTGTTCCCCCTGCAAATTTATGTGAATTTGTACACTGTAATATCGCTGTATTACGTAGTGGCTAAGTAGGAGGCTGACTGTTACTAAGTGCATCAGTGTACATAGGTCATCTCTTGTGTTGGAGTGCCCTCTTGTGGCACCTTTTGGGTAGTGCCTTAGTAAACGTGAACACTGCAAAGAAGTGGTATCAGACTGGTTTGTAGTGGAGGAATTTGTTGCCAGTTTCTTTCATCTTTAATCCGTATTCATGTTGTAATGTAGTAACTTTTGTGGCGCAAATACCACAATATGGCAGAAATACCATGTTTTGGCACAAATACTTTGATTTGGTATACTTTAGCTTCTTCACCCCTTTTCAGCAAAATTTTCATTTTTTCACCCCTTTTCAGCACAAATTCCAGCTTTTTCAGGTGTTTTCAACAGAAATCTCTTTTATTTCTGATTGCTGATGTCTTTGTTTTTCAGCCGCCCGCCCCCTTTCCAGGTGGCGCAATCAGTAATGACACGGCTCTGCAGCTCAATGGTCGTGGGTTCAATCCCACCTTGGTCAACATTTTTTTTTCACTACAAATTTATACACTTTCACAGACCTGTAATTTATATTGCTAATTTTTTTCACTACAAATGAGTAGTGCAAAAACATACTATATCTGCAACATCACAGTATATCTGTTATGTTATAGTATTACTACTAAATCACATTATTTCTGCCAATTCAAGGAGGCTGACTGTTACTAAGTGCATCAGTGTACATAGGTCATCTCTTGTGTTGGAGTGCCCTCTTGTGGCACCTTTTGGGTAGTGCCTTAGTAAACGTGAACACTGCAAAGAAGTGGTATCAGACTGGTTTGTAGTGGAGGAATTTGTTGCCAGTTTCTTTCATCTTTAATCCGTATTCATGTTGTAATGTAGTAACTTTGTGGCGCAAATACCACAATATGGCAGAAATACCATGTTTTGGCACAAATACTTTGATTTGGTATACTTTAGCTTCTTCACCCCTTTTCAGCAAAATTTTCATTTTTTTCACCCCTTTTCAGCACAAATTCCAGCTTTTTCAGGTGTTTTCAACAGAAATCTCTTTTATTTCTGATTGCTGATGTCTTTGTTTTTCAGCCGCCCGCCCCCTTTCCAGGTGGCGCAATCAGTAATGACACGGCTCTGCAGCTCAATGGTCGTGGGTTCAATCCCACCTTGGTCAACATTTTTTTTTCACTACAAATTTATACACTTTCACAGACCTGTAATTTATATTGCTAATTTTTTTCACTACAAATGAGTAGTGCAAAAACATACTATATCTGCAACATCACAGTATATCTGTTATGTTATAGTATTACTACTAAATCACATTATTTCTGCCAATTCAAGGAGGCTGACTGTTACTAAGTGCATCAGTGTACATAGGTCATCTCTTGTGTTGGAGTGCCCTCTTGTGGCGCCTTTTGGGTAGTGCCTTAGTAAACGTGAACACTGCAAAGAAGTGGTATCAGACTGGTTTGTAGTGGAGGAATTTGTTGCCAGTTTCTTTCATCTTTAATCCGTATTCATGTTGTAATGTAGTAGTACCACAATATGGCAGAAAAAATATGTTTTGGCACAAATACTTTGATTTGGTATACTTTAGCTTCTTCACCCCTTTTCAGCAAAATTTTCATTTTTTTCACCCCTTTTCAGCACAAATTCCAGTTTTTTTGGCTGTTTTCAGAAAACAAAACTCTTTTCAGCGCAAGTTTCTGCTTCTTTGCCTCTTTTCTGCAGAAATTCTGCTGATTCACCTCTTTTCTGCAAAATTTTCAGCCTTTTCACCTCTGACTGTTACTAAGTGCATCAGTGTACATAGGTCATCTCTTGTGTTGGAGTGCCCTCTTGTGGCGCCTTTTGGGTAGTGCCTTAGTAAACGTGAACACTGCATAGAAGTGGTATCAGACTGGTTTGTAGTGGAGGAAGTTGTTGCCAGTTTCTTTCATCTTTAATCCATATTCATGTTGTAATGTAGTAACTTTCACCCCTTTTCCGCAAAATTTTCATTTTTTTCACCCCTTTTCAGCACAAATTCCAGCTTTTTTGGCTGTTTTCAGAAAAAAAACTCTTTTCAGCAGAAACTCTGCTGATTCATCTCTTTTCAGCGCAAGTTTCTGCTTCTTTGCCTCTTTTCTGCAAAAATTCTGCTGATTCACCTCTTTTCTCCAAAACTTTCAGCCTTTTGACCTCTTATCAGCACAATTCTCAGCAGCTTCTGTTCATTTAAGCAGAATTGTCCGTCTCTCCACCTCTTCTTTGTAAGAATGACTTTGGCTCAGGGAAATGAATAGCCACCTTGAGACCAGGAGGGCCAGGTTCGAATCCTGCTCAGTGGGGCATTTTTTTTTTCACCACCATACAACTTTTTGCAACTTTTCATCGTTTTTAGCTTTTCATAGTATCATAGTATTTCCACAAAATATTTGTATTTCTGCTACGTTATATTATTACTGCTCATAGTATTTCTGCCAAATTTTGGTATTTGCTCCAAAGCACAGTATTTCTGCCAAATCACAATATAACTGCAAAATAAAGGTTTTTGAGACAAATCATAGCGTTTGTGCTAAATCCTAGTAATTCTGCTCATAGAATTTCTGCTATGCTGAGGTGCTTTCTGCTAGATTATAGTTTTTCTGCTAAATCAAAGTATTTCATGTAAATCATACCAAGTCCCAGTGTTTCTGCCAAATCATAAATCATAAATAATGTGGCGTGTTGGGGGAACAGCTAGTCCTCTCCCATCATGCCTTAGGACATGTGCTGCTGTTTAGATGTTCTTGTTTCATTGTTTATGGTTACGTTACTTTTAACTGTTGTCTGAATGTTGTGTTTATACTATGGTACAAAGTCACTGACAGTTATTGTTTTATAGGAAGGAAGAATGCAGTACCATAAGTGAGTTCTGTTATGCTGTTATTGACCCTTGAAGCACATTGTAAAACAAGCAAGTGTTTAATAAAAAGCTTCTCCTACCAGCTTGGGGTGGAATTACAAGCTCAAGCTTTCCCTGTGTGCTTATTTGCAAGACTTGTATGTGCCATAATAATTTTAATAAAGCAAAGTTAAGATGAGAAGCTTGTTCCAATTCATCTTCAGACAGTGCTGCCAGTCACGGTTGGAGCAGTTTTTACTGTCATCTTGCTGTTGAGCCATAAATTACATTTGTTTTCAAACTCTTAAAATGAAGCCGGTTCTTCTCTCGTCATATCTCCGCGACGGAGGTACAAAGAGCTATGAAAATCGCAGTCAAAGTTCAGCAAAGTCTGCTGATTTACCCAGTACAAGAATTGTGCTTCTATCCCACCTAGTTTTTGAGTTACACGACGTTTTGTAACTCCGAAAAATCGGCGTTTTACGCCTCTCACCGCGATCTAATTCTGACTGCTCAAGTCTCTGTGTTTTAGGCACCCGCCCCCTTTGTGAGCAGACCTCATTTGGCTCAGAGGGTTGAGAAGCTACTGTGAGACCCGGTGGCAGAGGTTCGAGTCCTACCTGTGACAGTTGCTACACATCATCCCCACTTGCATGCACTCTGCTTTCTTGATACTCTTCAGTGTACCCTTACACATAAAGCCATCTCCATCAAACGCGTCTACACCTCTTTTTTAGCAGATAATTCTGCTTTTTCGCTTGTTTTCAGCAACTGCTGATGCTGATAGCCCTCCTAGTTTTGAGTTACACGACGTTTTGTAACTCCAAAAACGGCGCTTTTCGCCTCTCACCACGATCTATTTCTGATTGCTGATCTCTTTGTTTTCAGCCGCCTGCCCTCTTGCCAGGTGGCGCAATTAGTAATGACACGGCTCTGCAGCTCAAAGGTCGTGGGTTCAATCCCACCTTGGTCAACATTTTTTTTTCACTACAAATTTATACACTATCACAGACCTGTAATTTATATTGCTAATTTTTTTCACTACAAATGAGTAGTGCAAAAACATACTATTTCTTCAACATCACAGTATATCTGTTATGTTATAGTATTACTACTAAATCACATTATTTCTGCCAATTCAAGGAGGCTGACTGTTACTAAGTGCATCAGTGTACATAGGTCATCTCTTGTGTTGGAGTGCCCTCTTGTGGCACCTTTTGGGTAGTGCCTTAGTAAACGTGAACACTGCAAAGAAGTGGTATCAGACTGGTTTGTAGTGGAGGAATTTGTTGCCAGTTTCTTTCATCTTTAATCCGTATTCATGTTGTAATGTAGTAGTACCACAATATGGCAGAAAAAATATGTTTTGGCACAAATACTTTGATTTGGTATACTTTAGCTTCTTCACCCCTTTTCAGCAAAATTTTCATTTTTTTCACCCCTTTTCAGCACAAATTCCAGTTTTTTTGGCTGTTTCAGAAAACAAAAACTCTTTTCAGCGCAAGTTTCTGCTTCTTTGCCTCTTTTCTGCAGAAATTCTGCTGATTCACCTCTTTTCTGCAAAATTTTCAGCCTTTTCACCTCTGACTGTTACTAAGTGCATCAGTGTACATAGGTCATCTCTTGTGTTGGAGTGCCCTCTTGTGGCGCCTTTGGGTAGTGCCTTAGTAAACGTGAACACTGCATAGAAGTGGTATCAGACTGTTTGTAGTGGAGGAATTGTTGCCAGTTTCTTTCATCTTTAATCCATATTCATTTGTAATGTAGTAACTTTCACCCCTTTTCCGCAAAATTTTCATTTTTTTCACCCCTTTTCAGCACAAATTCCAGCTTTTTGGCTGTTTTCAGAAAAAAAAACTCTTTTCAGCAGAAACTCTGCTGATTCATCTCTTTTCAGCGCAAGTTTCTGCTTCTTTGCCTCTTTTCTGCAAAAATTCTGCTGATTCACCTCTTTCTCCAAAACTTTCAGCCTTTGACCTCTTATCAGCACAATTCTCAGCAGCTTCTGCTCATTAAGCAGAATTGTCCGTCTCTCCACCTCTTCTTTGTAAGAATGACTTTGGCTCAGGAATGAATAGCCACCTTGAGACCAGGAGGGCCAGGTTCGAATCCTGCTCAGTGGGGCATTTTTTTTTCACCACCATACAACTTTTTGCAACTTTTCATCGTTTTTAGCTTTTCATAGTATCATAGTATTCCAAAATATTTGTATTTCTGCTACGTTATATTATTACTGCTCATAGTATTCTGCCAAATTGGTATTTGCTCCAAAGCACAGTATTTCTGCCAAATCACAATATAACTGCAAAATAAAGGTTTTTGAGACAAATCATAGCGTTGTGCTAAATCCTAGTAATTCTGCTCATAGAATTTCTGCTATGCTGAGGTGCTTTCTGCTAGATTATAGTTTTTCTGCTAAATCAAAGTATTTCATGTAAATCATACCAAGTCCCAGTGTTTCTGCCAATCATAAATCATAAATAATGTGGCGTGTTGGGGAACAGCTAGTCCTCTCCCATCATGCCTTAGGACATGTGCTGCTGTTTAGATGTTCTTGTTTCATTGTTTATGGTTACGTTACTTTTAACTGTTGTCTTGAATGTTGTGTTTATACTATGGTACAAAGTCACTGACAGTTATTGTTTTATAGGAAGGAAGAATGCAGTACCATAAGTGAGTTCTGTTATGCTGTTATTGACCCTTGAAGCACATTGTAAAACAAGCAAGTGTTTAATAAAAGCTTCTCCTACCAGCTTGGGTGGAATTACAAGCTCAAGCTTTCCCTGTGTGCTTATTTGCAAGACTTGTATGTGCCATAATAATTTTAATAAAGCAAAGTTAAGATGAGAAGCTTGTTCCAATTCATCTTCAGACAGTGCTGCCAGTCACGGTTGGAGCAGTTTTTACTGTCATCTTGCTGTTGAGCCATAAATTACATTTGTTTCAAACTCTTAAATGAAGCCGGTTCTTCTCTCGTCATATCTCCGCGACGGAGGTACAAAGAGCTATGAAAATCGCAGTCAAAGTTCAGCAAAGTCTGCTGATTACCCAGTACAAGAATTGTGCTTCTATCCCACCTAGTTTTTGAGTTACACGACGTTTTGTAACTCCGAAAAATCGGCGTTTTACGCCTCTCACCGCGATCTAATTCTGACTGCTCAGTCTCTGTGTTTTAGGCACCCGCCCCCTTTGTGAGCAGACCTCATTTGGCTCAGAGGGTTGAGAAGCTACGTGAGACCCGGTGGCAGAGGTTCGAGTCCTACCTGTGACAGTTGCTACACATCATCCCCACTTGCATGCACTCTGCTTTCTTGATACTCTTCAGTGTACCCTTACACATAAAGCCATCTCATCAAACGCGTCTACACCTCTTTTTTAGCAGATAATTCTGCTTTTTCGCTTGTTTCAGCAACTGCTGATGCTGATAGCCCTCCTAGTTTTGAGTTACACGACGTTTTGTAACTCCAAAAACGGCGCTTTTCGCCTCTCACCACGATCTATTTCTGATTGCTGATCTCTTGTTTTTCAGCCGCCTGCCCTCTTGCCAGGTGGCGCAATTAGTAATGACACGGCTCTGCAGCTCAAAGGTCGTGGGTTCAATCCCACCTTGGTCAACATTTTTTTTCACTACAAATTTATACACTATCACAGACCTGTAATTTATATTGCTATTTTTTTTCACTACAAATGAGTAGTGCAAAAACATACTATTTCTGCAACATCACAGTATATCTGTTAGTTATAGTATTACTACTAATCACATTATTTCTGCCAATTCAAGGAGGCTGACTGTTACTAAGTGCATCAGTGTACATAGGTCATCTCTGGTTGGAGTGCCCTCTTGTGGCACCTTTTGGGTAGTGCCTTAGTAAACGTGAACACTGCAAAGAAGTGGTATCAGACTGGTTTGTAGTGGAGGAATTTGTTGCCAGTTTCTTTCATCTTTAATCCGTATTCATGTTGTAATGTAGTAGTACCACAATATGGCAGAAACACTATGTTTTGGCACAAATACTTTGATTGGGTATACTTTAGCTTCTTCACCCCTTTTCAGCAAATTTTCATTTTTTTCACCCCTTTTCAGCACAAATTCCAGCTTTTTTGGCTGTTTTCAGAAAAAAAACTCTTTTCAGCAGAAACTCTGCAGATTCATCTCTTTTCAGCGCAAGTTTCTGCTTCTTTGCCTCTTTTCTGCAGAAATTCTGCTGATCCACCTCTTTTCTGCAAAACTTTCAGCCTTTTCACCTGTTATCAGCACAATTCTCAGCAGCTTCTGCTCATTTCAGCAGAATTGTCCGTCTCTCCACAACAACTTTTTGCAACTTTTCATCTTTTTCAGCTTTTCAGCAGACAGCTTCAACGTCAAGGCATCCACACTGCATTTTCTCAGGAAATGCAAATTTTTCTAGTTGTGTGGATGCCTAAGGGCTTCCACACTATTGAGTTCCTGTTTCTCTTTATCTTTTTATATTATTCTTCTAGTTGCTTCCGTACACTTTTTGCACTTAACTACTCCTCAGTTTTCAGCCGATTTTCTCGTTCAAACCTATACTGTTCTGCTCTTTCTCTTTTGGCATGACTTTTGGTGTTTATTACTTTATACTTTTTAAAATATTACACTTTTTTCCTTTAATTTGTCCATTGAAATGAATGGAAACTTCAATTCTGCTAAAACTTGCTTGTTTTTGAAACTTAACTACTTTGTCATACTTTCACCTAGAAACTCCATTCAAACTTTAAAATGTTCTCAGACTATTGGGCTATTCCTGTGATTCAGCTTTTTCAGATCTTCTACGTTTTAATTTTATACCTCTTTAAGTTTTCAGTTGCAAAATTGGATTTTCAGAAAATACATGCGTTGTTATGGTTGCTATGCAATTAACTCAGAGTGTGCACTCGTCCTTTCTGAATTTTCTCTTCATGTCTGAACAACTTCTTGCTACTCGCTCAATTTCCACTCAACCCCACAAATTATACATCAAAACGTAGGTATTTTTGCTGGCTTTCAGAAAATGTCACTATCATTGTTGTGGGACTTATAGATTTTTTGCAATCTCCTCAGAGTAACATAAAGTCTCAAACTCTCCATAGAAACTCAATGGAGAGTTTCTTCAAAATCAGCGCTGGAATTCTCTAATGAGAGGCATTTTCAAATCGTCATATCTCCTTAACGAAACAAAGTTGAGACATAGGCTTGTCCATATATCTTCAGACATCCTGATGCTCACAATTCAAGAATTTTTTCCCACCTATTACCGTTTTGGCCATGATTACACTTGTTTGAGGGTAGGAAATTCCCTGCTCAGATTCTTCAGATTTCAAACTCTGGAAATGAGGCACTTTTTCTCTCGTCATATCTTTTTGATGGATTTCAACAGAGACCTGAAAATTTCCATACTGTTCACCAAAGCCTGCTGTTTCTTACGGTGAAAGAATGATTTTGATGCTCATATAGATTTAGAGTTACAAAACGTTGTTTGAGGGCAAGTCAAGGCAGTTTTGCTTGCCTCTACTCAGTTACAGTGTGTTACAAGTCATATATCTTCAATAATTTATATTTTATCTCTGATTATGAAGCCTGCAGATTCCCCCATCTCTTCTGAACAAACGGTGTCAGAATGAGCGTTCTAGCCCCTACGGTTAGGAAATTATGGCCATTTGTTCGAGGGGAATCCTGAATGTGAGAAATACACTGCAGAAAACATAGCTCTCTCTGTGTCTGTGTGTGTAAGTGCTGATTACAGCAGGTGAGCCAATTTAGCTGACCTAGATATACCAGCACAGACTCTAACAGCCTCTGTACACTTTGCTCTCTGTGTATGTGTGTGTGATATCAATATTTCTCCCATGTTAAAGTATTACTCCTCCATAATAGTATTTGTGCTAAATCAAAGTACTTCTACTACTCTTAGTACTTCTGCTCAATCATAGTATTTCTGCTAAATCATAGTATTTTTGAAAATCATGGTATTTGTCCAAATCATGGTTTGGGGCAGAACCATAATATTTATTTTATGTTATAGATTACTACTAAGTGGAGGAATGTCTGTTATGTTATAGTATTTGCTGAATATAGTATATCTGCCAAATCATAGTATTTATCCCAAATCATAGTATTTATGCAAAATTACAGTATTTCTGCTAAAAGCAGAATAGTACCTTTTAGCAGAAATTTCTGTGAAAGATATTATTTTGTTAAAACATAGTATTTCTGCTAAATCATAGTATTTCTGCCAAATCATAGTATTGTACTTATTCATAGTACTTGTGCCAAATCATAGTATTTGTACCCAATCATAGTATTTCTGCACTATATCGATTTGTGCCAATCATGGTATTTTTGCCAAATCATGGTATTTGTGCCAAATCATGTTATTTGTGCCCAGTTAAAATTTCTGTTATATTAGTGTTACTACTAAGTCGTAGAATTTCTGTTATGTTATAGTATATCTGCTGATTAGTATATGTGCCAAATATAGTATTTATAGCAAATCATAGTATTACTGCCCAAACATAGTATTTCTGTAGTATGTGTGTATGTAGTATTTGTGCAAAACATAGAATTTTGCAAAATCATAGTATATCTGTTATGTTATAGTATTACTACTAAGGCATAGTATTCCTACCAAATCATAGCATTCCAAATCATAGTATTACTGCAATTCATAGTTATTTGAGCGAAATCGTAGTATTTGTGCAAAACATACTATGTCTGCAAAATCACATTATATCTGCTATGTTATAGTATTACTACT
>NW_020328672.1:0-21384 GCF_001858045.2 Oreochromis niloticus
TCTGAACAAATCGTGTCAGAATGAGCATTCTAGCCCTACGGTTAGGAAATTATGGCCATTTGTTCGAGGGAATCCTGAATGTGAGAAATACTGCAGAACCTCACACTCTCTCTGTGTCTGTGTGTGTAGTGCTGATTACAGCAGGTGCAGCCAATTTAGCTGACTAGATATACCAAACCAGACTCTCAACAGCCTCTGCAACTTTGCTCTCTGTGTATGTGTGTGTGTATATCATATTTCTCCCATGTTAAAGTATTACTTCTCATAATAGTATTTGTGCTACATCAAAGTACTTCTACTACTCTTGTACTTCTGCTCAATCATAGTATTTCTGCTAAATCATAGTATTTTTGAAAAATCATGGTATTTGTGCAATCATGGTTTGGGGCAGAACCATAATATTTATTTTATGTTATGAGATTACTACTAAGTGCAGGAATGTCTGTTATGTTATAGTTTATTGTGCTGATATAGTATATCTGCCAAATCATAGTATTTATCCCAATCATAGTATTTATGCAAAATTACAGTATTTCTGCAAAAAAGCAGAAATAGTACCTTTAGCAGAAATTTCTGTGAAAATATTATTTATGTTAAAACATAGTATTTCTGCTAAAATAGTATTTCTGCCAATCATAGTATTTGTACTTATTCATAGTACTTGTGCCAAATCATAGTATTTGTACCAATCATAGTATTTCTGCAATATGATCGTATTTGTGCCAAATCATGGTATCTTTTGCCAAATCATGGTATTTGTGCAATCATGTTATTTGTGGCCAGTTAAAATTTCTGTTATATTAGTGTTACTACTAAGTCATAGAATTTCTTGTTATGTTATGTATATCTGCTGATTATGGTATATGTGCCAAATAGTATTTATAGCAAATAATAGTATTACTGCCCAAACATAGTATTTCTTGTAGTATTTGTAGTAGTAGTTGTTGTAGTATTTGTGCAAAAACATAGAATTTCTAAATATATATCTGTTATGTATAGTATTACTACCAAATCATAGTATTCCAATCATAGTATTACTGCAATTCCATAGTATTTGAGCGAAATCGTACTATTTGTGAAAAACATACTATGTCTGCAAAATCACATTATATCTGCTATGTTATCTATTACTACTAAGTCACAGTATTTCTGCAATTCGTAGTATTCGTACTAAATCATACTACTTGTGCCAAATCATAGTATTGAAATCAAAATATAGTATTTGTACCAAAGCATTGTATTTGTACGAAGTACAGTATTTCTGCAATCAGAGAATTACTGCAATTTATAGTATTTTGAGGAATCCTTTTGTTATAGTATTACTTCTAAGTCGTAGTATTTCTGCTTTGTCATAGTATTTGTACTGAAACATAGTATTTCTGCCAAATCATAGTTTTACTGCTATTTCATAGTGTTTGAGTGAAATTACAGTGTTTCTGCAAAAATTGTATTTCTGCTAAATCATAGTATTTCTGTTATCTTAAAGTACTTGCACTCAATTATAGTATTTGTGCCAAAGTGTAGTATTTCTGCCAAATCATATTATCTCTGCTAATCATAGTGTCTGCCAATAATATTTGTGCCTAAACGCAGCATTTGTACCAAACATAGTATTGCTGCTATATCATAGTATTTGATCCAAATCATAGTATATGTCCTAAAACATAGTATTTCTGCCAATCATACTATTTGTCCTAAAGCATAGTATTTCAACAAAATCACAGTATTTCTGCTATGTTATAGTATTTGTGCTTGTAGAAAACCTGTGTATGTGAGCTACATTACCCAGCAGCCTCTGAGCAGTGAGGAATTCATGGACTTCTGAGCTAGATGGTCTTCCTTCGTTCCTGGGCTAACGATTGAGGAGAGAGCTGCTGGAAGGGGAGCAAATAGCCCATCCTGTATTTGTTGGGATGGTGTGTGTCACATAACGTGAGTTAATGTTCCATGCTTAAGATGTTTACCCTGCTACTTGTGTGTATTGGTTTTAGTTACCTTTGCGTATGTGCTAGTTAGCGATAGCTATGGCAGCACAGTTATTTGATTGTTTTGGGCTTGTTCCTGCTTTGTTTGTTCCCCTGCAAATTTATGTGAATTTGTACATGTAATATCGCTGTATTACGTAGTGGCTAAGTAGGAGGCTGACTGTTACTAAGTGCATCATGTACATAGGTCATCTCTTGTGTTGGAGTGCCCTCTTGTGGCACCTTTTGGGAGTGCCTTAGTAAACGTGAACACTGCAAGAAGTGGTATCAGACTGGTTTGTAGTGGAGGAATTTGTTGCCAGTTTCTTTCATCTTTAATCCGTATTCATGTTGTATGTAGTAACTTTTGTGCGCAAATACCACAATATGGCAGAAATACCATGTTTTGGCACAAATACTTTGATTTGGTATACTTAGCTTCTTCACCCCTTTTCAGCAAAATTTTTCATTTTTTCACCCTTTTCAGCACAAATTCCAGCTTTTTCAGGTGTTTTCAACAGAAATCTCTTTTATTTCTGATTGCTGATGTCTTTGTTTTTCAGCCGCCCCCTTCCAGGTGGCGCAATCAGTAATGACACGGCTCTGCAGCTCAATGGTCGTGGGTTCAATCCCACTTGGTCAACATTTTTTTTCCTACAAATTTATACACTTTCACAGACCTGTAATTTATATTGCTAATTTTTCACTACAAATGAGTAGTGCAAAAACATACTATGTCTGCAAATCACAGTATATCTGTTATGTTATAGTATTACTACTAAATCACATTATTTCTGCCAATTCAAGGAGGCTGACTGTTACTAAGTGCATCAGTGTACATAGGTCATCTCTTGTGTTGGAGTGCCCTCTTGTGGCGCCTTTTGGGTAGTGCCTTAGTAAACGTGAACACTGCAAAGAAGTGGTATCAGACTGGTTTGTAGTGGAGGAATTTGTTGCCAGTTTCTTTCATCTTTAATCCGTATTCATGTTGTAATGTAGTAGTAAATACCACAATATGGCAGAAATACATGTTTTGGCACAAACTTTGATTTGGTATACTTTAGCTTCTTCACCCTTTTCAGCAAATTTTCATTTTTTTCACCCCTTTTCAGCACAAATTCCAGCTTTTCAGGTGTTTTCAACAGAAATCTTTTTATTCTGATTGCTGATGTCTTTGTTTTTCAGCCGCCCGCCCTTTCCAGGTGGCGCAATCAGTAATGACACGGCTCTGCAGCTCAATGGTCGTGGGTTCAATCCCACCTTGGTCAACATTTTTTTTTCACTACAAATTTATACACTTTCACAGACCTGTAATTTATATTGCTAATTTTTTTCACTACAAATGAGTAGTGCAAAAACATACTATGTCTGCAACATCACAGTATATCTGTTATGTTATAGTATTACTACTAAATCACATTATTTCTGCCAATTCAAGGAGGCTGACTGTTACTAAGTGCATCAGTGTACATAGGTCATCTCTTGTGTTGGAGTGCCCTCTTGTGGCGCCTTTTGGGTAGTGCCTTAGTAAACGTGAACACTGCAAAGAAGTGGTATCAGACTGGTTTGTAGTGGAGGAATTTGTTGCCAGTTTCTTTCATCTTTAATCCGTATTCATGTTGTAATGTAGTAGTACCACAATATGGCAGAAAAAATATGTTTTTGGCACAAATACTTTGATTTGGTATACTTTAGCTTCTTCACCCCTTTTCAGCAAAATTTTCATTTTTTCACCCTTTTCAGCACAAATTCAGTTTTTTTGGCTGTTTTCAGAAACAAAAATCTTTTCAGCGCAAGTTTCTGCTTCTTTGCCTCTTTTCTGCAGAAATTCTGCTGATTCACCTCTTTTCTGCAAAATTTTCAGCCTTTTCACCTCTGACTGTTACTAAGTGCATCAGTGTACATAGGTCATCTCTTGTGTTGGAGTGCCCTCTTGTGGCGCCTTTTGGGTAGTGCCTTAGTAAACGTGAACACTGCATAGAAGTGGTATCAGACTGGTTTGTAGTGGAGGAATTTGTTGCCAGTTTCTTTCATCTTTAATCCATATTCATGTTGTAATGTAGTAACTTTCACCCTTTTCCGCAAAATTTTCATTTTTTTCACCCCTTTTCAGCACAAATTCCAGCTTTTTGGCTGTTTTCAGAAAAAAAAACTCTTTTCAGCAGAAACTCTGCTGATTCATCTCTTTTCAGCGCAAGTTTCTGCTTCTTTGCCTCTTTTCTGCAAAAATTCTGCTGATTCACCTCTTTTCTCCAAAACTTTCAGCCTTTTGACCTCTTATCAGCACAATTCTCAGCAGCTTCTGCTCATTTAAGCAGAATTGTCCGTCTCTCCACCTCTTCTTTGTAAGAATGACTTTGGCTCAGGGAAATGAATAGCCACCTTGAGACCAGGAGGGCCAGGTTCGAATCCTGCTCAGTGGGGCATTTTTTTTTTCACCACCATACAACTTTTTGCAACTTTTCATCGTTTTTAGCTTTCATCATATATAGTATTTCCACAAAATATTTGTATTTCTGCTACGTTATATTATTACTGCTCATAGTATTTCTGCCAAATTTTGGTATTTGCTCCAAAGCACAGTATTTCTGCCAAATCACAATATAACTGCAAAATAAAGGTTTTTGAGACAAATCATAGCGTTTGTGCTAAATCCTAGTAATTCTGCTCATAGAATTTCTGCTATGCTGAGGTGCTTTCTGCTAGATTATAGTTTTTCTGCTAAATCAAAGTATTTCATGTAAATCATACCAAGTCCCAGTGTTTCTGCCAAATCATAAATCATAAATAATGTGGCGTGTTGGGGGAACAGCTAGTCCTCTCCCATCATGCCTTAGGACATGTGCTGCTGTTTAGATGTTCTTGTTTCATTGTTTATGGTTACGTTACTTTTAACTGTTGTCTTGAATGTTGTGTTTATACTATGGTACAAAGTCACTGACAGTTATTGTTTTATAGGAAGGAAGAATGCAGTACCATAAGTGAGTTCTGTTATGCTGTTATTGACCCTTGAAGCACATTGTAAAACAAGCAAGTGTTTAATAAAAGCTTCTCCTACCAGCTTGGGGTGGAATTACAAGCTCAAGCTTTCCCTGTGTGCTTATTTGCAAGACTTGTATGTGCCATAATAATTTTAATAAAGCAAAGTTAAGATGAGAAGCTTGTTCCAATTCATCTTCAGACAGTGCTGCCAGTCACGGTTGGAGCAGTTTTTACTGTCATCTTGCTGTTGAGCCATAAATTACATTTGTTTTCAAACTCTTAAAATGAAGCCGGTTCTTCTCTCGTCATATCTCCGCGACGGAGGTACAAAGAGCTATGAAAATCGCAGTCAAAGTTCAGCAAAGTCTGCTGATTTACCCAGTACAAGAATTGTGCTTCTATCCCACCTAGTTTTTGAGTTACACGACGTTTTGTAACTCCGAAAAATCGGCGTTTTACGCTCTCACCGCGATCTAATTCTGACTGCTCAAGTCTCTGTGTTTAGGCACCCGCCCCCTTTGTGAGCAGACCTCATTTGGCTCAGAGGGTTGAGAAGCTACTGTGAGACCGGTGGCAGAGGTTCGAGTCCTACCTGTGACAGTTGCTACACATCATCCCCACTTGCATGCACTCTGCTTTCTTGATACTCTTCAGTGTACCCTTACACATAAAGCCATCTCCATCAAACGCGTCTACACCTCTTTTTTAGCAGATAATTCTGCTTTTTCGCTTGTTTTCAGCAACTGCTGATGCTGATAGCCTCCTAGTTTTTGAGTTACACGACGTTTTGTAACTCCAAAAACGGCGCTTTTCGCCTCTCACCACGATCTATTTCTGATTGCTGATCTCTTTGTTTTTCAGCCGCCTGCCTCTTGCCAGGTGGCGCAATTAGTAATGACACGGCTCTGCAGCTCAAAGGTCGTGGGTTCAATCCCACCTTGGTCAACATTTTTTTTCACTACAAATTTATACACTATCACAGACCTGTAATTTATATTGCTATTTTTTTTCACTACAAATGAGTAGTGCAAAAACATACTATTTCTTCAACATCACAGTATATCTGTTATGTTATAGTATTACTACTAAATCACATTATTTCTGCAATTCAAGGAGGCTGACTGTTACTAAGTGCATCAGTGTACATAGGTCATCTCTTGTGTTGGAGTGCCCTCTTGTGGCACCTTTTGGGTAGTGCTTAGTAAACGTGAACACTGCAAAGAAGTGTATCAGACTGGTTGTAGTGGAGGAATTTGTTGCCAGTTTCTTTCATCTTTAATCCGTATTCATGTTGTAATGTAGTAGTACCACAATATGGCAGAAAAAATATGTTTTGGCACAAATACTTTGATTTGGTATACTTTAGCTTCTTCACCCCTTTCAGCAAAATTTTCATTTTTTCACCCCTTTTCAGCACAAATTCCAGTTTTTTTGGCTGTTTTCAGAAAACAAAAACTCTTTTCAGCGCAAGTTTCTGCTTCTTTGCCTCTTTTCTGCAGAAATTCTGCTGATTCACCTCTTTTCTGCAAAATTTTCAGCCTTTCACCTCTGACTGTTACTAAGTGCATCAGTGTACATAGGTCATCTCTTGTGTTGGAGTGCCCTCTTGTGGCGCCTTTTGGGTAGTGCCTTAGTAAACGTGAACACTGCATAGAAGTGGTATCAGACTGGTTTGTAGTGGAGGAATTTGTTGCCAGTTTCTTTCATCTTTAATCCATATTCATGTTGTAATGTAGTAACTTTCACCCTTTTCCGCAAAATTTTCATTTTTTTCACCCCTTTTCAGCACAAATTCCAGCTTTTTTGGCTGTTTTCAGAAAAAAAAACTCTTTTCAGCAGAAACTCTGCTGATTCATCTCTTTTCAGCGCAAGTTTCTGCTTCTTTGCCTCTTTTCTGCAAAATTCTGCTGATTCACCTCTTTTCTCCAAAACTTTCAGCCTTTGACCTCTTATCAGCACAATTCTCAGCAGCTTCTGCTCATTTAAGCAGAATTGTCCGTCTCTCCACCTCTTCTTTGTAAGAATGACTTTGGCTCAGGGAAATGAATAGCCACCTTGAGACCAGGAGGGCCAGGTTCGAATCCTGCTCAGTGGGGCATTTTTTTTTTCACCACCATACAACTTTTTGCAACTTTTCATCGTTTTTAGCTTTTCATAGTATCATAGTATTTCCACAAAATATTTGTATTTCTGCTACGTTATATTATTACTGCTCATAGTATTTCTGCCAAATTTTGGTATTGCTCCAAAGCACAGTATTTCTGCCAAATCACAATATAACTGCAAAATAAAGGTTTTTGAGACAAATCATAGCGTTTGTGCTAAATCCTAGTAATTCTGCTCATAGAATTTCTGCTATGCTGAGGTGCTTTCTGCTAGATTATAGTTTTTCTGCTAAATCAAAGTATTTCATGTAAATCATACCAAGTCCCAGTGTTTCTGCCAAATCATAAATCATAAATAATGTGGCGTGTTGGGGAACAGCTAGTCCTCTCCCATCATGCCTTAGGACATGTGCTGCTGTTTAGATGTTCTTGTTTCATTGTTATGGTTACGTTACTTTTAACTGTTGTCTTGAATGTTGTGTTTATACTATGGTACAAAGTCACTGACAGTTATTGTTTTATAGGAAGGAAGAATGCAGTACCATAAGTGAGTTCTGTTATGCTGTTATTGACCTTGAAGCACATTGTAAAACAAGCAAGTGTTTAATAAAAGCTTCTCCTACCAGCTTGGGGTGGAATTACAAGCTCAAGCTTTCCCTGTGTGCTTATTTGCAAGACTTGTATGTGCCATAATAATTTAATAAAGCAAAGTTAAGATGAGAAGCTTGTTCCAATTCATCTTCAGACAGTGCTGCCAGTCACGGTTGGAGCAGTTTTTACTGTCATCTTGCTGTTGAGCCATAAATTACATTTGTTTTCAAACTCTTAAAATGAAGCCGGTTCTTCTCTCGTCATATCTCCGCGACGGAGGTACAAAGAGCTATGAAAATCGCAGTCAAAGTTCAGCAAAGTCTGCTGATTTACCCAGTACAAGAATTGTGCTTCTATCCCACCTAGTTTTTGAGTTACACGACGTTTTGTAACTCCGAAAAATCGGCGTTTTACGCCTCTCACCGCGATCTAATTCTGACTGCTCAAGTCTCTGTGTTTTAGGCACCCGCCCCCTTTGTGAGCAGACCTCATTTGGCTCAGAGGGTTGAGAAGCTACTGTGAGACCTGGTGGCAGAGGTTCGAGTCCTACCTGTGACAGTTGCTACACATCATCCCCACTTGCATGCACTCTGCTTTCTTGATACTCTTCAGTGTACCCTTACACATAAAGCCATCTCCATCAAACGCGTCTACACCTCTTTTTTAGCAGATAATTCTGCTTTTTCGCTTGTTTTCAGCAACTGCTGATGCTGATAGCCCTCCTAGTTTTTGAGTTACACGACGTTTTGTAACTCCAAAAAACGGCGCTTTTCGCCTCTCACCACGATCTATTTCTGATTGCTGATCTCTTTGTTTTTCAGCCGCCTGCCCTCTTGCCAGGTGGCGCAATTAGTAATGACACGGCTCTGCAGCTCAAAGGTCGTGGGTTCAATCCACCTTGGTCAACATTTTTTTTTCACTACAAATTTATACACTATCACAGACCTGTAATTTATATTGCTATTTTTTTTCACTACAAATGAGTAGTGCAAAAACATACTATTTCTGCAACATCACAGTATATCTGTTATGTTATAGTATTACTACTAAATCACATTATTTCTGCCAATTCAAGGAGGCTGACTGTTACTAAGTGCATCAGTGTACATAGGTCATCTCTTGTGTTGGAGTGCCCTCTTGTGGCACCTTTGGGTAGTGCCTTAGTAAACGTGAACACTGCAAAGAAGTGGTATCAGACTGGTTTGTAGTGGAGGAATTTGTTGCCAGTTTCTTTCATCTTTAATCCGTATTCATGTTGTAATGTAGTAGTACCACAATATGGCAGAACACTATGTTTTGGCACAAATACTTTGATTTGGTATACTTTAGCTTCTTCACCCCTTTTCAGCAAATTTTCATTTTTTTCACCCCTTTTCAGCACAAATTCCAGCTTTTTTGGCTGTTTCAGAAAAAAAACTCTTTTCAGCAGAAACTCTGCAGATTCATCTCTTTCAGCGCAAGTTTCTGCTTCTTTGCCTCTTTTCTGCAGAAATTCTGCTGATCCACCTCTTTTCTGCAAAACTTTCAGCCTTTTCACCTGTTATCAGCACAATTCTCAGCAGCTTCTGCTCATTTCAGCAGAATTGTCCGTCTCTCCACAACAACTTTTTGCAACTTTTCATCTTTTTCAGCTTTTCAGCAGACAGCTTCAACGTCAAGGCATCCACACTGCATTTTCTCAGGAAATGCAAATTTTTCTAGTTATTCTTCAAGTTGCTTCCGTACGTTTTTTGCCGTTTAACTACTGCCTCAGTTTTCAGCCGATTTTCTCCGTTCAAACTCTATACTGTTCTGCTCTTTCTGCTAATGTTTGCTATGACTTTTGGTGTTTATTACTGTTATACTTTTTAAAATATTACACTTTTTTCCTTTAATTTGTCCCATTGAAATGAATGGAAATCTTCAGAAATTCTGCTAAAACTTGCTTGTTTTTGAAACTTAACTACTTTGTCATACTTTCACCTAGAAACTCCATTCAAACTTTAAAATGTTCTCAGACTATTGGGCTATTGCTGTGTGATTCAGCTTTTTCAGATCTTCTACCGTTTTAATTTTATACCTCTTTAAGTTTTCAGTTGCAAAATTGGGATTTTTCAGAAAATACATGCGTTGCTATGGTTGCTATGCAATTAACTCAGAGTGTGCACTCGTCCTTTCTGAATTTTCTCTTCATGTCTGAACGACTTCTTGCTACTCGCTCAATTTCCACTCGACCCCCACAAATTATACATCAAAACGTAGGTATTTTTGCTGGCTTTCAGAAAATGTCACCATCATTGTTGTGGGACTTATAGATTTTTTGCAAATCTCCTCAGAGTAACATAAAGTCTCAAAACTCTCCATAGAAACTCAATGGAGAGTTTCTTCAAAATCAGCGCTGGAATTCTCTAATGAGAGGCATTTTCAAATCGTCATATCTCCTTAACGAAACAAAGTTGAGACATGAGGCTTGTGCCCATATATCTTCAGACATCCCTGATGCTCACAATTCAAGAATTTTTTCCACCTATTACCGTTTTGAGATGAGTTACACTTGTTTGAGGGTAGGAAATTCGTGCCTTGCTCAGATCTCTTCAGATTTCAAACTCTGGAAATGAGGCACTTTTTTCTCTCGTCAGATCTTTTTGATGGATTTCAACAGAGACCTGAAAATTTCCATGACTGTTCACCAAAGCCTGCTGTTTCTTACGGTGAAAGAATGATTTTGATGCTCCATATAGATTTAGAGTTACAAAACGTTGTTTGAGGGCAAGTCAAGGCAGTTTTGCTTTGCCTCTACTCAGTTACAGTGTGTTACAAGTCATATATCTTCAATAATTTATATTTTATCTCTGAATTATGAAGACCTGCAGATTCCCCCATCTCTTCTGAACAAAACGGTGTCAGAATGACCGTTCTAGCTCCTACGGTTAGGAAATTATGGCCATTTGTTCGAGGGGAAACTTTAATGTGAGAAATACACTGAAGAAAACCCATAGCTCTCTCTGTGTCTGTGTGTGTAAGTGCTGATTACAGCAGGTGCAGCCAATTTAGCTGACCTAGATATACCAAGCCCAGACTCTCAACAGCCCCTGTACACTTTGCTCTCTGTGTATGCGTGTGTGAGTATCAATATTTCTCCCATGTTAAAGTATTACTCCTCCATAATAGTATTTGTGCTAAATCAAAGTACTTCTACTACATCTTAGTACTTCTGCTCAATCATAGTATTTCTGCTAAATCATAGTATTTTTGAAAAATCATGGTGTTTGTGCCAAATCATGGTTTTGGGGCAAAACCATAATATTTATTTTATGTTATAGTATTACTACTAAGTGGAGGAATGTGTGTTATGTTATAGTATATTTGCTGAATATAGTATATCTGCCAAATCATAGTATTTATCCCAAATCATAGTATTTGTGCAAAATTACAGTATTTCTGCTAAAAAGCAGAAATAGTACCTTTTAACAGAAATTAGTGTCAAAAGATATTATTTATGTTAAAACATAGTATTTCTGCTAAATCATAGTATTTCTGCCAAATCATAGTATTTGTACTTATTCATAGTACTTGTGCCAAATCATAGTATTTGTACCCAATCATAGTATTTCTGCAATATGATCGTATTTGTGCCAAATCATGGTATCTTTTTGCCAAATCATGGTATTTGTGCCAAATCATGTTATTTGTGCCCAGTTAAAATTTCTGTTATATTATAGTGTTACTACTAAGTCGTAGAATTTCTGTTATGTTATAGTATATCTGCTGATTATAGTATATGTGCCAAATAATAGTATTTATAGCAAATCATAGTATTACTGCCCAAACATAGTATTTCTGCCAAATTGTAGTATTTGTGCAAAAACATAGAATTTCGGCAAAATCATAGTATATCTGTTATGTTATAGTATTACTACTAAGGCATAGTATTCCTACCAAATCATAGTATTCCAAATCATAGTATTACTGCAATTCCATAGTATTTGAGCGAAATCGTAGTATTTGTGCAAAAACATACTATGTCTGCAAAATCACATTATATCTGCTATGTTATAGTATTACTACTAAGGCATAGTATTTCTACCAAATCATAGTATTCCTTCAAAATCATAGTATCACTGCAATTTCATAGTATTTCAGCGAAATTGTAGTATTTGTACTAAATCATGGTACTTGTGCCAAATCATAGTATTTTTTGCAAATCATATTATTTGAACCAAAACATTGTATTTGTATGAAGTCATAGTATTTCTTCTAAATCATAGTATTTCACCCAAATCTCAGTAGTTGTGCTAAAACCCAGTATTATTGCCAAATCGTAGTATTTGTACTGAAACATAGTATTTGTGCCAATAAGAGTATTTGTACTAAATCATAGTACTTGTGCCAAATTATAGTATTTGTGCTAAAAGATAGTATTTCTGCCACATTATAGTATTTGTGTAAAACCAGAATGTCTGCAAAATCATCATATATCTGTTATGTTAAAGTATTACTACTAAGGCATAGTATTTCTGCAAAATCATAGTATTTTTGGAGAAACATAGTATTTCTGGTAAATCATAGCATTTCTACCAAATAATAGTATTTCTGCCAAATCATAGTATTTGTTTCAAATCATAGCATTCCAACCAAATCATAGTATTTGTGCCAAAACATTGTATTTGCACAAAGTCATAATATTTCTTCTAAATCATAGTATTTCAATCAAATCTCAGTAGTTGTGCTAAAACGCAGTATTATTGCCAAATCATAGTATTTGTACCCAACCATATCAGTTCAACTTATTTAACTCTTCTCAAGACCCCAACACCTCTTCTTCATCCCGTTTCAGCAGAATTGTGAGTTTTTTCATCACTTTTCAGCACAAATACCAGCTTTTTCGGTTGTTTTTAGCAGAAATCTCTTTTTTAGCGGAAATTCTACTGATTCACCTGTTTTCAGTGCAACGTTCTACAACTTTCCCTCTTTTCAGTAGAAATTCTGCTGATTCACCTATTTTAAGCACAATTTTCAGCCTTTCATCTGTTATCAGTACAAATCTCAGTATCTTCTGCTCATTTCAGAAGAAACTTTTTCACCTCTTCAGTACAAATTTGAACCTTCTTACCCCTTTTAAGCAGAATCTTTGCCTTTTCAACTCTTTTCAGCAAAAGATTCTGCTTCTTCACCTGTTTTCAGCAGAATTTTTCAGTTTCTTTACTGCCATACAATTTTTTGCAGCTTTTCATCTTTTTCAGTCATTTTCAGCAGACAGCTTCAGCGTTATGGCATCCACACAGCATTTTCGCAGGAAATGCAAATTTTTCTAGTTGTGTGGATGCCCTAAAAGGGCTTCCACACTATTGAGTTCCTGTTTCTCTTTATTCTTTATTATACTTTATTCTGGTTGCTTCCGTACGTTTTTTGCCGCTTAACTACTGCCTCAGTTTTCAGCCAATTTTCTCAGTTCAAACTTTGAAAAATTCTGCTCTTTCTGCTAATGTAGGCTATGACTTTTGGTGCTCATAACTTCTATACTTTTTGAGATATTGAATTTTTTATGCAATATTTTTTGCCCATTTCTGCCATATTATCAGTGGTGTCACTGATTTTCTTTGCCGAGATGACCTGAGTTTTAGCTCAGTGAGATGAGCAGCCGTTCTCAGACTGGGAGGCCCGGGTTCAAATCCCGCTTATGGCAACATTTCTGTCAGTTAACAATTAAACTTTTTCAACTCTTTTCAACACAAATTTCAGCTTTTTCACCCCTTTTCAGCAAAATTTTCAGTTTTTTCACCACTTTTCAGCACAAACACCAGCTTTTTCAGCTGTTTTCTGCAAAAACCTCTTTTCAGCAGAATTCTGCTCATTCACCTCTTTTCAGCAGAAGTTCTGCTGATTGAACTCTTTTCAGCAGAATTTTCACTTCTTTTCAGCCCAAATTCTGCTTATTCACCTCTTCTGCAAAATTTTCAGCCTTTTCACCTGTTATTAGCACAAATCTCAGCTGTTTTCAGAAAAAACCTCTTATCTGCAGAAATTCTGCTGATTCATCTCTTTTCAGCGCAACTTTCTGCTTCTTTACCTCTTTTCAGCAAAAATTTTGCTGATTCACCTCGTTTCTGCAAAATTTTCAGCCTTTTCTCCTCTTATCAGCACAATTCTCAGCAGCTTCTGCTCATTTCAGCAGAATTGTCCATATCTCCACCTCTTCTTTGTCAGAGTGAGTTTAGCTCAGTGAGATGAGTGGCTGCCTTGAGACCAGGAGGGCCAGGTTTGAATCCTGCTCACGGCAGTGTTTTTTTCACCACCATACAACTTTTTGCAACTTTTCATCTTTTTCAGTTTTTGAGCAGACAGCTTCAGCATTAAGGCATCCACACAGCATTTTCGCAGGAAATGCAAATTTTTCTAGTTGTGTGGATGCCCTTAAAGGGCTTCCACACTATTGAGTTCCTGTTTCTCTTTATTCTTTATTATTATTCTTAGGACTTCCGTACGTTTTTTGCCGTTGAACTACTTCCTCAGTTCTCAGCCGATTTTCTCAGTTCAAACTCTAAACTGTTCTGCTATTTCTGCTAATGTGTGCTATGACTTTTGGTGTTTATTACTATTATACTTTTTAAAATATTACACTTTTTTCCTTTAATTTGTCCCATTGAAATGAATGGAAAACTTCCACAATTCTGCTAAAACTTGCTTGTTTTTGAAACTTAACTACTTTGTCATACTTTCACCTAGAAACTCCATTCAAACTTTAAAATGTTCTCAGATTATTGGGCTATTCCTGTCTGATTCAGCTTTTTCAGATCTTCTACCATTTTAATTTTATACCTCTTTAAGTTTTCAGTTGCAAAATTGTGATTTTTCAGAAAATACATGCGTTGTTATGGTTGCTATGCAATTAAGTCAGAGTGAGTGCTGGTCCGTTCTGAATTTTCTCTTCATGTCTAAACAACTTCTTGCTACTCGCTCAATTTCCACTCAACCCCCACAAATTATACATCAAAACGTAGGTATTTTTGCTGGCTTTCAGACAATGTCACTATCTTTATTGTGAGATTTACCGTTTTTTCGCAATTTGCCTCGGAGTGACACAAGGTCTCAATACTCCCCATTCAAAGTCTATGGGGAGGTTTTGAAATTCAGAGCTGAAATTCTGTAACGGGAGGCATTTTCAAATCGCCAAATCTCTTTAACAAAGCAAAGTTAGGACATGAGGCTTGTGCCAATATATCTTCAGACACTGCTGACACTCACAGTGGAAGCAGTTTTTACAATTATCTTACCGTTGAGCAATGAATTACGTTTGTTTGAGGGGTGGAAATCTGTCCTTCTCTCAGCCTTCAAACTCTGGAAATGAAGCCGTTTCTTCTCTCGTCATATCTCCGCGACGGAGGTAGAACGAGCTATGAAAATCGCAGTCAAAATACACCAAAGTCCGCTGATTCACCCAGTACAAGAATTATGCTGCTAGCCCTCCTAGTTTTTGAGTTACACGACGTTTTGTAACTCCAAAAAATGGCGTTTTTCGCCTCTCACCGCGATCTATTTTCTGACTGCCCAAGTATCTGTCTTTCAGACCGCCGCCCCCTTTCCAGGTGGCGCAATCAGTAATGACACGGCTCTGCAGCTCAAAGGTCATGGGTTCAATCCCACCTTGGTCCACGTTTTTTTTTTTTTCACTACAAATTTATACACTATCACAGACCTGTAATTTATATTGCTAATTTATTACAATTCTGCAAAGTTTTATGATTTTAGCAGCTTTTCTAATATGGACCTCAGATTCTTGTTAACGCTCCATGGCAGAAACAAGTACACAGCCTGATGAAGCAGACTGAGGCAGTACCTCTGATTGGTGAATTTGAGCAGAACCAGGTTGTTCTTTCATTTCATTTCTTTATTTATTTCACACATGGTTCAACAGTGTTTCTTTTTCTACATACAGAACCTTCTGCCTCTTTTCAGCAGAAATTCTGCTCATTCACCTCATCTGTTGTGTTGGAGTGCCCTCTTGTGGCGCGTTTTGGGTAGTGCCTTAGTAAACGTGAACACTGCAAAGAAGTGGTATCAGACTGGTTTGTAGTGGAGGAATTTGTTGCCAGTTTCTATCATCTTTAATCCGTATTCATGTTGTAATGTAGTAGTACCACCATATGGCAGAAACACTATGTTTTGGCACAAATACTTTGATTTGGTATACTTCAGCTTCTTCACCCCTGTAGGCAAAATTTTCATTTTTTTCACCCCTTTTCAGCACAAATTCCAGCTTTTTTGGCTGTTTTCAGAAAAACAAAACTCTTTTGAGCAGAAACTCT
Organism: Oreochromis niloticus; assembly: GCF_001858045.2. Classification (NCBI taxonomy): domain Eukaryota; kingdom Metazoa; phylum Chordata; class Actinopteri; order Cichliformes; family Cichlidae; genus Oreochromis; species Oreochromis niloticus. The sequence goes on from NW_020328672.1 coordinate 15,928, forward strand.
GCTGATTCATCTCTTTTCAGCGCAACTTATTGCTTCTTTACCTCTTTTCTGCAGAAATTCTGCTGATTCACCTCTTTTCTGCAAAATGTTCAGGCTTTTCACCTCTTATCAGCACAAATCTCAGCTGTTTTCAGAAAAAAAACTCTTTTGAGCAGAAATTCTGCTGATTCATCTCTTTTCAGCGCAACTTATTGCTTCTTTACCTCTTTTCTGCAGAAATTCTGCTGATTCACCTCTTTTCTGCAAAATTTTCAGCCTTTTCACTTCTTCTCAGCACAGTTCTCAGCAGCTTCTGCTCATTTAGCAAAATTGTCAGTTGCTCAATCTCTTGTTTCTGTGAGAATGAGTTTGGTTCAGTGAGATGAGCAGCTTCCTTGAGACCAGAAGGGCCAGGTTCAAATCCCGGTCATGGCAAAACCTGTTTTCAGTTTTTTCTTTTGTTCTGCAGAAATTCTGCTGATTTACCTCTTTTCTGCAAAATTTTCAGCCTTTTCACCTCTTCTCAGCACAATTCTCAGCAGCTTCTGCTCATTTTAGCAGAATTGTTGGTCTCTCCTCCTCTTTTTTGAGAGAGTGAGTTTAGCTCAGTAAGATGAGCAGTTGCCTTGAGACCAGTAGGGCCAGGTTCGAATCCTGCTCAGGGTGACATGTTTTTTTTCACCACCATGCAACTTTTCATCTTTTTCAGCTTTTCAGCAGACAGCTTCAGCGTTAAGGCATCCACACAGCATTTTCGCAGGAAATGCAAATTTTTCTAGTTGTGTGGATGCCCTAAAAGGGCTTCCACACTATTGAGTTCCTGTTTCTCTTTATTCTTTATTATACTTTATTCTGGTTGCTTCCGTACGTTTTTTGTCGTCTATCTACTTCCTCAGTTTTCAGCCGATTTTCTCAGTTCAAACTCTATACTGTTCTGCTCTTTCTGCTAATTATTGCTATGACTTTTGGTGTTTATTACTGTTATACTTTTTAAAATATTACACTTTTTTCCTTTAATTTATCCCATTGAAATGAATGGAAATCTTCAGAAATTCTGCTAAAACTTGCTTGTTTTTGAAACTTAACTACTTTGTCATACTTTCACCTAGAAACTCCATTCAAACTTTAAAATGTTCTCAAATTATTGGGCTATTCCTGTCTGATTCAGCTTTTTCAGATCTTCTACCGTTTTAATTTTATACCTCTTTAAGTTTTCAGTTGCAAAATTGTGATTTTTCAGAAAATACATGCGTTGTTATGGTTGCTATGCAATTAACTCAGAGTGTGCACTCGTCCTTTCTGAATTTTCTCTTCATGTCTGAACAACTTCTTGCTACTCGCTCAATTTCCACTCAACCCCCACAAATTATACATCAAAACGTAGGTATTTTTGCTGGCATTCAGAAAATGTCACTATCATTGTTGTGGGACTTATAGACTTTTTGCAAATCTCCTCAGAGTAACATAAAGTCTCAAAACTCTCCATAGAAACTCAATGGAGAGTTTCTTCAAAATCAGCGCTGGAATTCTCTAATGAGAGGCATTTTCAAATCGTCATATCTCCTTAACGAAACAAAGTTGAGACATGACGCTTGTGCCAATATATCTTCAGGCATCCCTGATGCTCACAATTCAAGAATTTTTCCTCACCTATTACCGTTTGGCCATGAATTACACTTGTTTGAGGATAGGAAATTTGTCCCTCGCTCAGATTTCTTCAGATTTCAAACTCTGGAAATGAGGCACTTTTTTCTCTCGTCATATCTTTTTGATGGATTTAAACAGAGACCTGAAAATTTCCATGACTGTTCACCAAAGCCTGCTGTTTCTTACGGTGAAAGAATGATTTTGATGCTCCATATAGATTTAGAGTTACAAAACGTTGTTTGAGGGCAGGTCAAGGCAGTTTTGCTTTGCCTCTACTCAGATACAGTGTATTACAAGTCATATATCTTTAATAATTTATATTTTATCTCTGAATTATGAAGACCTCCAGATTCCCCCATCTCTTCTGAACAAAACGGTGTCAGAATGACCGTTCTATCTCCTACGGTTAGGAAATTATGGCCATTTGTTCGAGGGGAATCCTGAATGTGAGAAATACACTGCAGAAAACTTATACCTCTCTCTGTGTCTGTGTGTGTAAGTGCTGATTACAGCAGGTGCAGCCAATTTAGCTGACCTAGATATACCAAGCACAGACTCTTAACAGCCACTGTACACTTTGCTCTCTGTGTATGTGTGTGTGAGTATCAATATTTCTCCCATGTTAAAGTATTACTCCTCCATAATAGTATTTGTGCTAAATCAAAGTACTTCTACTACATCTTAGTACTTCTGCTCAATCATAGTATTTCTGCTAAATCATAGTATTTTTGACAAATCATGGTATTTGTGCCAAATCATGGTTTTGGGGCAGAACCATAATATTTATTTTATGTTATGAGATTACTACTAAGTGGAGGAATGTCTGTTATGTTATAGTATATTTGCTGAATATAGTATATCTGCCAAATCATAGTATTTATCCCAAATCATAGTGTTTATGCAAAATTACAGTATTTCTGCTAAAAAGCAGAAATAGTACCTTTTAGCAGAAATTTCTGTCAAAAGATATTATTTATGTTAAAACATAGTATTTCTGCTAAGTCATAGTATTTCTGCCAAATCATAGTATTTGTACTTATTCATAGTACTTGTGCCAAATCATAGTATTTGTACCCAATCATAGTATTTCTGCAATATCATCGTATTTGTGCCAAATCATGGTATTTTTTTGCCAAATCATGGTTTTGGGGCAAATCATGTTATTTGTGTCCAGTTAAAATTTCTGTTATATTATAGTGTTACTACTAATTCGTAGAATTTCTGTTATGTTATAGTATATCTGCTGATTATAGTATATGTGCCAAATCATAGTATTTATAGCAAATCATAGTATTACTGCCCAAACATAGTATTTCTGCCAAATTGTAGTATTTGTGCAAAAACATAGAATTTCTGCAAAATCATAGTATATCTGTTATGTTATAGTATTACTACTAAGGCATAGTATTCCTATCAAATCATAGTATTCCAAATCATAGTATTACTGCAATTCCATAGTATTTGAGCGAAACCGTAGTATTTGTGCAAAAACATACTATGTCTGCAACATCACATTATATCTCCTATGTTATAGTATTACTACTAAGGCATGGTATTTCTACCAAATCATCTTCTCAGTATTCCTTCAAAATCATAGTATCACTGCAATTTCATAGTATTTGAGCGAAACTGTAGTATTTGTACTAAATCATGGTACTTGTGCCAAATCATAGTATTTTTTGCAAATCATATTATTTGAACCAAAACATTGTATTTGTACGAAGTCATAGTATTTCTTCTAAATCATGGTATTTCACCCAAATCTCAGTAGCTGTGCTAAAACCCAGTATTATTGCCAAATTGTAGTATTTGTACTGAAACATAGTATTTGTGCTAATAAGAGTATTTGTACTAAATCATAGTACTTGTGCCAAATCATAGTATTTCTGCCATATTGTGCTAGTTGTGCAAAAACATAGACTGTCTGCAAAATCATAGTATATCTGTTATGTTATAGTATTACTACTAAGTCACAGTATTTCTGCCAATTCGTAGTATTTGTACTAATCATACTACTCGTGCCAATCATAGTATTGAAATCAAATATAGTATTTGTACCAAAGCATTGTATTTGTACGAAGTACAGTATTTCTGCCAAATCATAGAATTACTGCAATTTCATAGTATTTTGAGGAATCCCTTTTGTTATAGTATTACTTCTAAGTCATAGTATTCTGCTTTGTCATAGTATTTGTACTGAAACATAGTATTTCTGCCAAATCATAGTATTACTGCTATTTCATATTATTTGAGTGAAATTACAGTGTTTCTGCAAAGACATAGTATTTCTGCCAATCATAGTATTACTGCTATTTCATAGTATTTGAGTGAATTACAGTGTTTCTGCAAAACATTGGTTGGTATTGGTTTTAGTTACCTTTAGCGTATGTGCTAGTTAGCAATAGCTATGGCAGCCCAGTTATTTATTGTTTTGGGCTTGTTCCTGCTTTGTTTTTTTCCCCCTGCAAATTTATGTGAATTTGTACACTGTAATATCGCTGTATTACGTAATGGCTAAGTAGGAGGCTGACTGTTACTAAGTGCATCAGTGTACATAGGTCATCTCTTGTGTGGAGTGCCCTCTTGTGGCGCCTTTTGGGTAGTGCCTTAGTAAACGTGAACACTGCAAAGAAGTGGTATCAGACTGGTTTGTAGTGGAGGAATTTGTTGCCAGTTTCTTTCATCTTTAATCCGTATTCATGTTGTAATGTAGTAGTACCACAATATGGCAGAAACACTATGTTTTGGCACAAATACTTTGATTTGGTATACTTTAGCTTCTTCACCCCTGTAGGCAAAATTTTCATTTTTTTCACCCCTTTTCAGCACAAATTCCAGCTTTTTTGGCTGTTTTCAGAAAAACAAAACTCTTTTGAGCAGAAACTCTGCTGATTCATCTCTTTTCAGCGCAACTTATTGCTTCTTTAGCTCTTTTCTGCAGAAATTCTGCTGATTCACCTCTTTTCTGCAAAATGTTCAGCCTTTTCACCTCTTATCAGCACAAATCTCAGCTGTTTTCAGAAAAAAACTCTTTTGAGCAGAAATTCTGCTGAATCATCTCTTTTCAGCGCAACTTATTGCTTCTTTACCTCTTTTCTGCAGAAATTCTGCTGATTCACCTCTTTTCTGCAAAATTTTCAGCCTTTTCACTTCTTCTCAGCACAGTTCTCAGCAGCTCTGCTCATTTAGCAAAATTGTCAGTTGCTCCATCTCTTGCTTTTGTGAGAATGAGTTTGGTTCAGTGAGATGAGCAGCTGCCTTGAGACCAGAAGGGCCAGTTCAATCCCGGTCATGGCAAAAGCTGTTTTCAGTTTCTCTTTTGTTCTGCCTCTTTTCTGCAGAAGTTCTGCTCATTCACCTCATCTCTTGTGTTGGAGTGCCCTCTTGTGGCGCCTTTTGGGTAGTGCCTTAGTAAACGTGAACACTGCAAAGAAGTGGTATCAGACTGGTTTGTAGTGGAGGAATTTGTTGTCAGTTTCTTTCATCTTTAATCCGTATTCATGTTGTAATGTAGTAACTTTTGTGGCACAAATACCACAATATGGCAGAAACACTATGTTTTGGCACAAATACTTTGATTTGGTATACTTTAGCTTCTTCACCCCTTTTCAGCAAAATTTTCATTTTTTCACCCCTTTTCAGCACAAATTCCATTTTTTGGGGCTGTTTCAGAAAAAAAAAACTCTTTTAAGCAGAAACTCTGCTGATTCATCTCTTTTCAGCGCAAGTTTCTGCTCCTTTGCCTCTTTTCTGCAGAAATTCTGCTGATTCACCTCTTTTCTGCAAAATTTCAGCCTTTCACCTCTTATCAGCACAATTCTCAGCAGCTTC
>NW_020328673.1:0-8829 GCF_001858045.2 Oreochromis niloticus
AAAGATAGTATTTCTGCCAATTATAGTATTTGTGTAAAACCAGAATGTCTGCAAATCATCATATATCTGTTATGTTAAAGTATTACTACTAAGCATAGTTTCTGCAAATCATAGTATTTTTGGAGAAACATAGTATTCTGGTAAATCATAGCATTTCTACCATAATAGTATTTCTGCCAAATCATAGTATTTGTTTCAATCATAGCATTCCAACCAAATCATAGTATTTGTGCCAAACATTGTATTTGCACAAAGTCATAATATTCTTCTAAATCATAGTATTTCAATCAAATCTCAGTAGTTGTGCTAAAACGCAGTATTATGCCAAATCATAGTATTTGTACCCACCATATCAGTTCAACTTATTAACTCTTCTCAGACCCCAACACCTCTTCTTCATCCCGTTCAGCAGAATTGTGAGTTTTTTCATCACTTTTCAGCACAAATACCAGCTTTTTCGGTTGTTTTAGCAGAAATCTTTTTTAGCGGAAATTCTACTGATTCACCTGTTTTCAGTGCAACGTTCTACAACTTTCCTTTTCAGTAGAAATTCTGCTGATTCACCTATTTAAGCCAATTTCAGCCTTTCATCGTTATCAGTACAATCTCAGTATCTTCTGCTCATTTCAGAAGAAACTTTTTCACCTCTTCAGTACAAATTTGAACCTTCTACCCCTTTTAAGCAGAATCTTTGCCTTTTCAACTCTTTTCAGCAAAAGATTCTGCTTCTTCACTGTTTCAGCAGAATTTTTCAGTTCTTACTGCCATACAATTTTTTGCAGCTTTTCATCTTTTCAGTCATTTTCAGCAGACAGCTTCAGCGTTATGGCATCCACACAGCATTTCGCAGGAAATGCAAATTTTCTAGTTGTGTGGATGCCCTAAAAGGGCTCCACACTATTGAGTTCCTGTTTCTCTTTATTCTTTATTATACTTTATTCTGGTTGCTTCCGTACGTTTTTTGCGCTTACTACTGCCTCAGTTTTCAGCCAATTTCTCAGTTCAAACTTTGAAAAATTCTGCTCTTCTGCTAATGTAGGCTATGACTTTTGGTGCTCATAACTTCTATACTTTTTGAGATATTGAATTTTTTATGCAATATTTTTTGCCCATTTCTGCCATATTATCAGTGGTGTCACTGATTTTCTTTGCCGAGATGACCTGAGTTTTTAGCTCAGTGAGATGAGCAGCCGTTCTCAGATGGGAGCCCGGTTCAAATCCCGCTTATGGCAACATTTCTGTCAGTTAACAATTAAACTTTTTCAACTCTTTTCAACACAAATTTCAGCTTTTTCACCCTTTTCAGCAAAATTTTCAGTTTTTTTCACCACTTTTTCAGCAAACACCAGCTTTTTCAGCTGTTTTCTGCAAAACTCTTTTCAGCAGAATTCTGCTCATTCACCTCTTTTCAGCAGAAGTTCTGCTGATTGACTCTTCAGCAGAATTTTCACTCTTTTCAGCCCAAATTCTGCTTATTCACCTCTTCTGCAAAATTTTCAGCCTTTTCACCTGTTATTAGCACAAATCTCAGCTGTTTTCAGAAAAAAACCTCTTATCTGCAAATTCTGCTGATTCATCTCTTTTCAGCGCAACTTTCTGCTTCTTTACCTCTTTTCAGCAAAAATTTGCTGATTCACCTCGTTCTGCAAATTTTCAGCCTTTTCTCCTCTTATCAGCACAATTCTCAGCAGCTTCTGCTATTCAGCAGAATTGTCCATATCTCCACCTTTCTTTGTCAGAGTGAGTTTAGCTCAGTGAGATGAGTGGCTGCCTTGAGACCAGGAGGGCCAGGTTTGAATCCTGCTCACGGCAGTTTTTTTCACCACCATACAACTTTTTGCAACTTTTCATCTTTTCAGTTTTTGAGCAGACAGCTTCAGCATTAAGGCATCCACAAGCATTTCGCAGGAAATGCAAATTTTTCTATGTGTGGATGCCCTTAAAGGGCTTCCACACTATTGAGTTCCTGTTCTCTTATTCTTTATTATTATCTTAGGACTTCCGTACGTTTTTTGCGTTGAACTACTTCCTCAGTTCTCAGCCGATTTTCTCAGTTCAAACTCTAAACTGTTCTGCTATTTCTGCTAATGTGTGCTATGACTTTTGGTGTTTATTACTATTATACTTTTAAAATATACACTTTTTTCCTTTAATTTGTCCCATTGAATGAATGGAAACTTCCACATTCTGCTAAAACTTGCTTGTTTTTGAAACTTAACTACTTTCATACTTTACCTAGAAACTCCATTCAACTTTAAATGTTCTCGATTATTGGGCTATTCCTGTCTGATTCAGCTTTTCAGATCTTCTACATTTTAATTTTATACTCTTTAAGTTTTCAGTTGCAAATGTGATTTTTCAGAAATACATGCGTTGTTATGGTTGCTATGCATTAAGTCAGAGTGAGTGCTGGTCCGTTCTGAATTTTCTCTTCATGTCTAAACACTTCTTGCTACTCGCTCAATTTCCACTCACCCCACAAATTATACATCAAAACGTAGGTATTTTGCTGGCTTTCAGACAATGTCACTATCTTTATTGTGAGATTCCGTTTTTTCGCATTTGCCTCGGAGTGACACAAGGTCTCATATCCCATTCAAAGTCTATGGGAGTTTTGAATTCGAGCTGAATTCTGTAACGGGAGGCATTTCAATGCCAATCTCTTTAACAAGCAAAGTTAGGACATGAGGCTTGTGCAATATTCTTCAGCACTGCTGACACTCACAGTGGAAGCAGTTTTTACAATTATCTTACCGTTGAGCATGAATTACGTTTGTTTGAGGGGTGGAAATCTGTCCTTCTCTCAGCCTTCAAACTCTGGAAATGAAGCCGTTTCTTCTCTCGTCATATTCCGCGACGGAGTAGAACGAGCTATGAAATGCAGTCAAAATACACAAAGTCGTGATTCACCCAGTACAGAATTATGCTGCTAGCCCTCTAGTTTTGAGTTACACGACGTTTTGTACTCAAAAAATGGCGTTTTTCGCCTCTCACCGCGATCTATTTTCTGACTGCCAAGTATCTGTCTTTCAGACCGCCGCCCCTTTCCAGGTGGCGCATCAGTAATGACACGGCTCTGCAGCTCAAAGGTCTGGGTTCAATCCACCTTGGTCCACGTTTTTTTTTTTTCACTACAAATTTACACTATCACAGACCTGTAATTATATTGCTAATTTATTACAATTCTGCAAGTTTTATGATTTTACAGCTTTCTATATGGACCTCAGATTCTTGTTAACGCTCCATGGCAGAAACAAGTACACAGCCTGATGAAGCAGACTGAGGCAGTACCTCTGATTGGTGAATTTGAGCAGAACCAGGTTGTTCTTTCATTTCATTTCTTTATTTATTTCACACATGGTTCACAGTGTTTCTTTTTCTACTACAGAACTTCTGCCTCTTTTCAGCAGAATTCTGCTCATTCACCTCATCTGTTGTGTTGGAGTGCCCTCTTGTGGCGCGTTTTGGGTAGTGCTTAGTAACGTGAACATGCAAAGAAGTGGTATCAGACTGGTTTGTAGTGGAGGAATTTGTTGCCAGTTTCTATCATCTTTAATCCGATTCATGTGTAATGTAGTAGTACCACATATGGCAGAAACACTATGTTTTGGCACAAATACTTTGATTTGGTATACTTCAGCTTCTTCACCCTGTAGGCAAAATTTTCATTTTTTCACCCCTTTCAGCACAATTCAGCTTTTTTGGCTGTTTCAGAAAACAAACTCTTTGAGCAGAAACTCTGCTGATTCATCTCTTTTCAGCGCAACTTATTGCTTCTTTACTCTTTTCTGCAGAATTCTGCTGATTCACCTCTTTTCTGCAAATGTTCAGGCTTTTCACTCTTATCAGCACAATCTCAGCTGTTTTCAGAAAAAAAACTCTTTTGAGCAGAAATTTGCTGATTCATCTCTTTTCAGCGCAACTTATTGCTTTTTACCTCTTTTCTGCAGAAATTCTGCTGATTCACCTCTTTTCTGCAAATTTTCAGCCTTTTCACTTCTTCTCAGCACAGTTCTCAGCAGCTTCTGCTCATTTAGCAAATGTCAGTTGCTCAATCTCTTGTTTCTGTGAGAATGAGTTTGGTTCAGTGAGATGAGCAGCTTCCTTGAGACCAGAAGGCCAGGTTCAAATCCCGGTCATGGCAAAACCTGTTTTCAGTTTTTCTTTTTTCTGCAGAATTCTGCTGATTTACTCTTTCTGCAAATTTTCAGCCTTTTCACCTCTTTCAGCACAATTCTCAGCAGCTTCTGCTCATTTTAGCAGAATTGTTGGTCTCTCTCCTCTTTTGAGAGAGTGAGTTTAGTCAGTAAGATGAGCAGTTGCCTTGACCAGTAGGGCAGGTTCGAATCCTGCTCAGGGGACATGTTTTTTTCACCACCATGCAACTTTTATCTTTTTCAGCTTTTCAGCAGACAGCTCAGCGTTAGGCATCCACACGCATTTTCGCAGAAATGCAAATTTTCTAGTTGTGTGGATGCCCTAAAGGTTCCACTATGAGTTCCTGTTTCTCTTATTCTTTATTACTTTATTTGGTTGCTTCGTACGTTTTTGTCGTCTATTACTTCTCAGTTTTCAGCGATTTTCTCAGTTCAACTCTATACTGTTTGCTCTTTCTGCTATTTTGCTATGACTTTGGTGTTTTACTGTTATACTTTTTAAAATATTACACTTTTTCCTTAATTTATCCATTGAATGATGGAATCTTCAGAAATTCTGCTAAAACTTGCTTGTTTTTGAAATTAACTACTTTGTCATACTTTCACCTAGAAACTCCATTCAAACTTTAAAATGTTCTCAATTATTGGGCTATTCCTGTTGATTCAGCTTTTTCAGATCTTCTACCGTTTTAATTTTATACCTCTTTAAGTTTTCAGTTGCAAAATTGTGATTTTTCAGAATACATGCTTGTTATGGTTGCTATGCATTACTCAGGTGTGCACTCGTCCTTTCTGAATTTTCTCTCATGTCTGAACACTTTGCTACTCGCTCAATTCCACTCAACCCCCACAAATTATACATCAAACGTAGGTATTTTTGCTGGCATTCAGAAATGTCACTATCATTGTTGTGGGACTTATAGACTTTTTGCAAATCTCCTCAGAGTAACATAAGTCTCAAACTCTCCATAGAACTCAATGGAGAGTTTCTTCAAATCAGCGCTGGAATTCTCTAATGAGAGGCATTTTCAAATCGTCATATCTCCTTAACGAAACAAGTTGAGACATGACGCTTGTGCCATATATCTTCAGGCATCCCTGATGCTCACATTCAAGAATTTTTCTCACCTATTACGTTTGGCCATGAATTACACTTGTTGAGGTAGGAAATTTGTCCTCGCTCAATTTCTTCAGATTTCAACTCTGGAAATGAGGCACTTTTTCTCTCGTCATATCTTTTTGATGGATTTAAACAGAGACCTGAAATTTCCATGACTGTTCACCAAGCCTGCTGTTTCTTACGGTGAAAGAATGATTTTGATGCTCCATATAGATTTAGAGTTACAAAACGTTGTTTGAGGCAGGTAAGGCAGTTTTGCTTTGCCTCTACTCAGATACAGTGTATACAGTCATATATCTTTAATAATTTAATTTATCTCTGAATTATGAAGACCTCAGATTCCCATCTCTTCTGAACAAAACGGTGTCAGAATGACCGTTCTATCTCTACGGTTAGGAATTATGGCATTTGTTCGAGGGGAATCCTGAATGTGAGAAATACACTGCAGAAAACTTATACCTCTCTCTGTGTCTGTGTGTGTAAGTGCTGATTACAGCAGGTGCAGCCAATTTAGCTGACCTAGTATACCAAGCACAGACTCTAACAGCACTGTACACTTTGCTTCTGTGTATGTGTGTGTGATATCAATATTTCTCCCATGTTAAAGTATTACTCCTCCATAATAGTATTGTGCTAAATCAAAGTACTTCTACTACATCTTAGTACTTCTGCTCATCATAGTATTTCTGCTAAATCATAGTATTTTTGAAAATCATGGTATTTGTGCAAATCATGGTTTGGGGCAGAACCATAATATTTATTTTATGTTATGAGATTACTACTAAGTGGAGGAATGTCTGTTATGTTATAGTATATTTGCTGATATAGTATATTGCCAAATCATAGTATTTTCCAAATCATAGTGTTTATGCAAATTACAGTATTCTGCTAAAAGCAGAAATAGTACTTTTAGCAGAAATTTCTGTCAAAGATATTATTTATGTTAAAACATAGTATTTCGCTAAGTCATAGTATTTCTGCCAAATCATAGTATTTGTACTTATCATAGTACTTGTGCCAAATCATAGTATTTGTACCCAATCATAGTATTTCTGCAATATCATCGTATTTGTGCCAAATCATGGTATTTTTTTGCCAAATCATGGTTTGGGGCAAATCTGTTATTTGTGTCAGTTAAATTTCTGTTATTATAGTGTTACTACTAATTCGTAGAATTTCTGTTATGTTAGTATATCTGCTGATTATAGTATATGTGCCAATCATAGTATTTATAGCAAATCATAGTATTACTGCCCAAACATAGTATTTCTGCCAATTGTAGTATTTGTGCAAAACATAGAATTCTGCAAAATCATAGTAATTCGTTATGTTATAGTATTACACTAAGGCATAGTATTCCTATCAAATCATAGTATTCCAAATCTAGTATTACTGCAATTCCATAGTATTTGAGCGAAACCGTAGTATTTGTGCAAAAACAACTATGTCTGCAACATCACATTATATCTCTATGTTATGTATTACTACTAAGGCATGGTATTTCTACCAAATCATAGTATTCCTTCAAAATCATAGTATCACTGCAATTTCATAGTATTTGAGCGAAACTGTAGTATTTGTACTAAATCATGGTACTTGTGCCAAATCATAGTATTTTTTGCAAATCATATTTTTGAACAAAACATTGTATTTGTACGAAGTCATAGTATTTCTTCTAAATCATGGGTATTCACCCAAATCTCAGTAGCTGTGCTAAAACCCAGTATTATTGCCAAATTGTAGTATTGTACTGAAAATAGTATTTGTGCTAATAAGAGTATTTGTACTAAATATAGTACTTGTGCCAAATCATAGTATTTCTGCATATTGTGCTAGTTGTGCAAAACATAGACTGTCTGCAAAATCATAGTATATCTGTTATGTTATAGTATTACTACTAAGTCACAGTATTCTGCCAATTCGTAGTATTTGTACTAAATCATACTACTCGTGCCAAATCATAGTATTGAAATCAAAATATAGTATTTGTACCAAAGCATTGTATTTGTACGAAGTACAGTATTTCTGCCAAATATAGAATTACTGCAATTTCATAGTATTTTGAGGAATCCCTTTTGTTATAGTATTACTTCTAAGTCATAGTATTTCTGCTTGTCATAGTATTTGTACTGAACATAGTATTCTGCAAACATAGTATACTGCTATTTCATATATTGAGTGAAATAAGTGTTTCTGCAAAGACATAGTATTTCTGCCAATCATAGTATACTGCTATTTCATAGTATTTGAGTGAATTACAGTGTTTCTGCAAAAATTGGTTGGTATTGGTTTTAGTTACCTTTAGCGTATGTGGTTAGCATAGCTATGCAGCCCAGTTATTTTATTGTTTGGGCTTGTTCCTGCTTTGTTTTTTTCCCCCTGCAAATTTATGTGAATTGTACACTTAATATCGCTGTATTACGTAATGGCTAAGTAGGAGGCTGACTGTACTAAGTGCATCAGTGTACATAGGTCATCTCTTGTGTTGGAGTGCCCTCTTGGGCCTTTTGGGTAGTGCCTTAGTAAACGTGAACACTGCAAAGAATGGTATCAGACTGGTTTGTAGTGGAGGAATTTGTTGCCAGTTTCTTTCATCTTTAATCGTATTCATGTGTAATGTAGTAGTACCCAATATGCAGAAACACTATGTTTTGGCACAAATACTTTGATTTGGTATACTTTAGCTTCTTCACCCCTGTAGGCAAATTTTCATTTTTTTCACCCCTTTTCAGCACAAATTCCAGCTTTTTTGGCTGTTTTCAGAAAAAACAAAACTCTTTGAGCAGAAACTCTGCTGATTCTCTCTTTTCGCGCAAACTTATTGCTTCTTTAGCTCTTTTCTGCAGAAATTCTGCTGATTCACCTCTTTTCTGCAAAATGTTCAGCCTTTCACCTCTTATCAGCACAAATCTCAGCTGTTTTCAGAAAAAAACTCTTTTGAGCAGAAATTCTGCTGAATCATCTCTTTTCAGCGCACTTATTGCTTCTTTACCTCTTTTCTGCGAAATTCTGCTGATTCACCTCTTTCTGCAAAATTTTCAGCCTTTTCACTTTCTCAGCACAGTTCTCAGCAGCTTCTGCTCATTTAGCAAAATTGTCAGTTGCTCCATTCTTGCTTTTGTGAGAATGAGTTTGGTTCAGTGAGATGAGCAGCTGCCTTGAGACCAGAAGGGCCAGGTTCAAATCCCGGTCATGGCAAAAGCTGTTTTCAGTTTCTCTTTTGTTCTGCCTCTTTCTGCAGAAGTTCTGCTCATTCACCTCATCTTTTGTGGAGTGCCCTCTTGTGGCGCCTTTTGGGTAGTGCCTTAGTAAACGTGAACACTGCAAAGAAGTGGTATCAGACTGGTTTGTAGTGGAGGAATTTGTTGTCAGTTCTTTCATCTTAATCCGTTCATGTTGTAATGTAGTAACTTTTGTGGCACAAATACCACAATATGGCAGAAACACTATGTTTTGGCACAAATACTTTGATTTGTATACTTTTAGCTTCTTCACCCCTTTTCAGCAAAATTTTCATTTTTTTCACCCCTTTTCAGCACAAATTCCATTTTT
>NW_020328674.1:0-44160 GCF_001858045.2 Oreochromis niloticus
CGCCTGAAACACATTATGGGTTTTCATTTTGTGAATAACTTGAAAATCTTAGCTCAAACAGCTGCAAAACCTATTTCCCCAGCATGGAAATGCTGATCTATAAGGCCAAGCCTGAAATATGTGTGTCCGAGTCTCCTATCAAAAGTTACAGCTGTCTTTATGGACTTGGTGAAAATCGCCTATTTCGGCGAGACAGTGCATTTCTCGCCTGAAACACATTATGGGTTTTCATTTTGTGAATAACTTGAAAATCTTAGCTCAAACAGCTGCAAAACCTATTTCCCCAGCATGGAATGCTGAATTCTATAAGGCCAAGCCTGAAATATGTGTGTCCGAGTCTCCTATCAAAAGTTACAGCTGTCTTTATGGACTTGGTGAAAATCGCCTTATTCGGCGAGACAGTGCGTTTCTCGCTATTACATGCATTTGAATGGAGTTCTCGCTTGAAACACATTATGGGTTTCATTTTGTGAATAACTTGAAAATCTTAGCTCAAACAGCTGCAAAACCTATTTCCCCAGCATGGAAATGCTGAATTCTATAAGGCCAAGCCTGAAATAGTGTGTCCGAGTCTCCTATCAAAAGTTACAGCTGTCTTTATGGACTTGGTGAAATCGCCTTATTTCGGCGAGACAGTGCGTTTCTCGCCTGAAACACATTATGGGTTTTCATTTTGTGAATAACTTGAAAATCTTAGCTCAAACAGCTGCAAAACCTATTTCCCCAGCATGGAAATGCTGAATTCTATAGGCCAAGCCTGAAATATGTGTGTCCGAGTCTCCTATCAAAAGTTACAGCTGTCTTTATGGACTTGGTGAAAATCGCCTATTTCGGCGAGACAGTGCGTTTCTCGCCTGAAACACATTATGGGTTTTCATTTTGTGAATAACTTGAAAATCTTAGCTCAAACAGCTGCAAAACCTATTCCCCAGCATGGAAATGCTGAATTCTATAAGGCCAAGCCTGAAATATGTGTGTCCGAGTCTCCTATCAAAGTTACAGCTGTCTTTATGGACTTGGTGAAAATCGCCTTATTTCGGCGAGACAGTGCGTTTCTCGCCTGAAACACATTATGGGTTTTCATTTTGTGAATAACTTGAAAATCTTAGCTCAAACAGCTGCAAAACCTATTTCCCAGCATGGAAATGCTGAATTCTATAAGGCCAAGCCTGAAATATGTGTGTCCGAGTCTCCTATCAAAAGTTACAGCTGTCTTTATGGACTTGGTGAAAATCGCCTTATTTCGGCGAGACAGTGCGTTTCTCGCCTGAAACACATTATGGGTTTTCATTTTGTGAATAACTTGAAAATCTTAGCTCAAACAGCTGCAAAACCTATTTCCCCAGCATGGAAATGCTGAATTCTATAAGGCCAAGCCTGAAATATGTGTGTCCGAGTCTCCTATCAAAAGTTACAGCTGTCTTTATGGACTTGGTGAAAATCGCCTTATTTCGGCGAGACAGTGCGTTTCTCGCCTGAAACACATTATGGGTTTTCATTTTGTGAATAACTTGAAAATCTTAGCTCAAACAGCTGCAAAACCTATTTCCCCAGCATGGAAATCTGAATTCTATAAGGCCAAGCCTGAAATATGTGTGTCCGAGTCTCCTATCAAAAGTTACAGCTGTCTTTATGGACTTGGTGAAAATCGCCTTATTTCGGCGAGACAGTGCGTTTCTCGCCTGAAACACATTATGGGTTTTCATTTTGTGAATAACTTGAAAATCTTAGCTCAAACAGCTGCAAAACCTATTTCCCCAGCATGGAAATGCTGAATTCTATAAGGCCAAGCCTGAAATATGTGTGTCCGAGTCTCCTATCAAAAGTTACAGCTGTCTTTATGGACTTGGTGAAAATCGCCTTATTTCGGCGAGACAGTGCGTTTCTCGCCTGAAACACATTATGGGTTTTCATTTTGTGAATAACTTGAAAATCTTAGCTCAAACAGCTGCAAAACCTATTTCCCCAGCATGGAAATGCTGAATTCTATAAGGCCAAGCCTGAAATATGTGTGTCCGAGTCTCCTATCAAAGTTACAGCTGTCTTTATGGACTTGGTGAAAATCGCCTTATTTCGGCGAGACAGTGCGTTTCTCGCCTGAAACACATTATGGGTTTTCATTTTGTGAATAACTTGAAATCTTAGCTCAAACAGCTGCAAAACCTATTTCCCAGCATGGAAATGCTGAATTCTATAAGGCCAAGCCTGAAATATGTGTGTCCGAGTCTCCTATCAAAAGTTACAGCTGTCTTTATGGACTTGGTGAAAATTGCCTTATTTCGGCGAGACAGTGCGTTTCTCGCCTGTAACTCATTGATGGTTCTCGCCTGAAACACATTATGGGTTTTCATTTTGTGAATAACTTGAAAATCTTAGCTCAAACAGCTGCAAAACCTATTTCCCCAGCATGGAAATGCTGAATTCTATAAGGCCAAGCCTGAAATATGTGTGTCCGAGTCTCCTATCAAAGTTACAGCTGTCTTTATGGACTTGGTGAAAATCGCCTTATTTCGGCGAGACAGTGCGTTTCTCGCCTGAAACACATTATGGGTTTTCATTTTGTGAATAACTTGAAAATCTTAGCTCAAACAGCTGCAAAACCTATTTCCCCAGCATGGAAATGCTGAATTCTATAAGGCCAAGCCTGAAATATGTGTGTCCGAGTCTCCTATCAAAAGTTACAGCTGTCTTTATGGACTTGGTGAAAATCGCCTTATTTCGGCGAGACAGTGCGTTTCTCGCCTGAAACACATTATGGGTTTCATTTTGTGAATAACTTGAAAATCTTAGCTCAAACAGCTGCAAAACCTATTTCCCCAGCATGGAAATGCTGATTCTATAAGGCCAAGCCTGAAATATGTGTGTCCGAGTCTCCTATCAAAAGTTACAGCTGTCTTTATGGACTTGGTGAAAATCGCCTTATTTCGGCGAGACAGTGCGTTTCTCGCCTGAAACACATTATGGGTTTTCATTTTGTGAATAACTTGAAAATCTTAGCTCAAACAGCTGCAAAACCTATTTCCCCAGCATGGAAATGCTGAATTCTATAAGGCCAAGCCTGAAATATGTGTGTCCGAGTCTCCTATCAAAAGTTACAGCTGTCTTTATGGACTTGGTGAAAATCGCCTTATTTCGGCGAGACAGTGCGTTTCTCGCCTGAAACACATTATGGGTTTTCATTTTGTGAATAACTTGAAAATCTTAGCTCAAACAGCTGCAAAACCTATTTCCCCAGCATGGAAATGCTGAATTCTATAAGGCCAAGCCTGAAATATGTGTGTCCGAGTCTCCTATCAAAAGTTACAGCTGTCTTTATGGACTTGGTGAAAATGCCTTATTTCGGCGAGACAGTGCGTTTCTCGCTTTACATGCATTGAATGGAGTTCTCGCTGAAACACATTATGGGTTTTCATTTTGTGATAACTTGAAAATCTTAGCTCAAACAGCTGCAAAACCTATTTCCCCAGCATGGAAATGCTGAATTCTATAAGGCCAAGCCTGAAATATGTGTGTCCGAGTCTCCTATCAAAAGTTACAGCTGTCTTTATGGACTTGGTGAAAATCGCCTTATTTCGGCGAGACAGTGCGTTTCTCACTATTACATGCATTTGAATGGAGTTCTCGCCTGAAACACATTATGGGTTTTCATTTTGTGAATAACTTGAAAATCTTAGCTCAAACAGCTGCAAAACCTATTTCCCCAGCATGGAAATGCTGAATTCTATAAGGCCAAGCCTGAAATATGTGTGTCCGAGTCTCCTATCAAAAGTTACAGCTGTCTTTATGGACTTGGTGAAAATCGCCTTATTTCGCGAGACAGTGCGTTTGTCGCCTGAAACACATTATGGGTTTTCATTTTGTGAATAACTTGAAAATCTTAGCTCAAACAGCTGCAAAACCTATTTCCCCAGCATGGAAATGCTGAATTCTATAAGGCCAAGCCTGAAATATGTGTGTCCGAGTCTCCTATCAAAAGTTACAGCTGTCTTTATGGACTTGGTGAAAATCGCCTTATTTCGGCGAGACAGTGCGTTTCTCGCCTGAAACACATTATGGGTTTTCATTTGTGAATAACTTGAAATCTTAGCTCAAACAGCTGCAAACCTATTTCCCCAGCATGGAAATGCTGAATTCTATAAGGCCAAGCCTGAAATATGTGTGTCCGAGTCTCCTATCAAAAGTTACAGCTGTCTTTATGGACTTGGTGAAAATCGCCTTTTTCGGCGAGACAGTGCGTTTCTCGCCTGAAACACATTATGGGTTTTCATTTTGTGAATAACTTGAAAATCTTAGCTCAAACAGCTGCAAAACCTATTTCCCCAGCATGGAAATGCTGAATTCTATAAGGCCAAGCCTGAAATATGTGTGTCCGAGTCTCCTATCAAAAGTTACAGCTGTCTTTATGGACTTGGTGAAAATCGCCTATTTTCGGCGAGACAGTGCATTTCTCGCCTGAAACACATTATGGGTTTTCATTTTGTGAATAACTTGAAAATCTTAGCTCAAACAGCTGCAAAACCTATTTCCCCAGCATGGAAATGCTGAATTCTATAAGGCCAAGCCTGAAATATGTGTGTCCGAGTCTCCTATCAAAAGTTACAGCTGTCTTTATGGACTTGGTGAAAATCGCCTTATTTCGGCGAGACAGTGCGTTTCTCCTATACATGCATTTGAATGGAGTTCTCGCTTGAAACACATTATGGGTTTTCATTTTGTGAATAACTTGAAAATCTTAGCTCAAACAGCTGCAAAACCTATTTCCCCAGCATGGAAATGCTGAATTCTATAAGGCCAAGCCTGAAATATGTGTGTCGAGTCTCCTATCAAAAGTTACAGCTGTCTTTATGGACTTGGTGAAAATCGCCTTATTTCGGCGAGACAGTGCGTTTCTCGCCTGAAACACATTATGGGTTTCATTTTGTGAATAACTTGAAAATCCTAGCTCAAACAGCTGCAAAACCTATTTCCCCAGCATGGAAATGCTGAATTCTATAAGGCCAAGCCTGAAATATGTGTGTCCGAGTCTCCTATCAAAAGTTACAGCTGTCTTTATGGACTTGGTGAAAATCGCCTTATTTCGGCGAGACAGTGCGTTTCTCGCCTGAAACACATTATGGGTTTTCATTTTGTGAATAACTTGAAAATCTTAGCTCAAACAGCTGCAAACCTATTTCCCAGCATGGAAATGCTGAATTCTATAAGGCCAAGCCTGAAATATGTGTGTCCGAGTCTCCTATCAAAAGTTACAGCTGTCTTTATGGACTTGGTGAAAATCGCCTTATTTCGGCGAGACAGTGCGTTTCTCGCCTGAAACACATTATGGGTTTTCATTTTGTGAATAACTTGAAAATCTTAGCTCAAACAGCTGCAAAACCTATTTCCCAGCATGAAAATGTGAATTCTATAAGGCCAAGCCTGAAATATGTGTGTCCGAGTCTCCTATCAAAAGTTACAGCTGTCTTTATGGACTTGGTGAAAATCGCCTTATTTCGGCGAGACAGTGCGTTTCTCGCCTGAAACACATTATGGGTTTTCATTTTGTGAATAACTTGAAAATCTTAGCTCAAACAGCTGCAAAACCTATTTCCCCAGCATGGAAATGCTGAATTCTATAAGGCCAAGCCTGAAATATGTGTGTCCGAGTCTCCTATCAAAAGTTACAGCTGTCTTTATGGACTTGGTGAAAATCGCCTTATTTCGGCGAGACAGTGCGTTTCTCGCCTGAAACACATTATGGGTTTTCATTTTGTGAATAACTTGAAAATCTTAGCTCAAACAGCTGCAAAACCTATTTCCCCAGCATGGAAATGCTGAATTCTATAAGGCCAAGCCTGAAATATGTGTGTCCGAGTCTCCTATCAAAAGTTACAGCTGTCGTTATGGACTTGGTGAAAATCGCCTTATTTCGGCGAGACAGTGCGTTTCTCGCCTGAAACACATTATGGGTTTTCATTTTGTGAATAACTTGAAAATCTTAGCTCAAACAGCTGCAAACCTATTTCCCCAGCATGGAAATGCTGAATTCTATAAGGCCAAGCCTGAAATATGTGTGTCCGAGTCTCCTATCAAAAGTTACAGCTGTCTTTATGGACTTGGTGAAAATCGCCTTATTTCGGCGAGACAGTGCGTTTCTCGCCTGAAACACATTATGGGTTTTCATTTTGTGAATAACTTGAAAATCTTAGCTCAAACAGCTGCAAAACCTATTTCCCCAGCATGGAAATGCTGAATTCTATAAGGCCAAGCCTGAAATATGTGTGTCCGAGTCTCCTATCAAAAGTTACAGCTGTCTTTATGGACTTGGTGAAAATCGCCTTATTTCGGCGAGACAGTGCGTTTCTCTGCGTTTGTCGCCTGAAACACATTATGGGTTTTCATTTGTGAATAACTTGAAAATCTTAGCTCAAACAGCTGCAAAACCTATTTCCCCAGCATGGAAATGCTGAATTCTATAAGGCCAAGCCTGAAATATGTGTGTCCGAGTCTCCTATCAAAAGTTACAGCTGTCTTTATGGACTTGGTGAAAATCGCCTTATTTCGGCGAGACAGTGCGTTTCTCACTATTACATGCATTTGAATGGAGTTCTCGCCTGAAACACATTATGGGTTTTCATTTGTGAATAATTGAAAATCTTAGCTCAAACAGCTGCAAAACCTATTTCCCCAGCATGGAAATGCTGAATTCTATAAGGCCAAGCCTGAAATATGTGTGTCCGAGTCTCCTATCAAAAGTTACAGCTGTCTTTATGGACTTGGTGAAAATCGCCTTATTTCAGCGAGACAGTGCGTTTGTCGCCTGAAACACATTATGGGTTTTCATTTTGTGAATAACTTGAAAATCTTAGCTCAAACAGCTGCAAAACCTATTTCCCAGCATGGAAATGCTGAATTCTATAAGGCCAAGCCTGAAATATGTGTGTCCGAGTCTCCTATCAAAAGTTACAGCTGTCTTTATGGACTTGGTGAAAATCGCCTTATTTCGGCGAGACAGTGCGTTTCTCGCCTGAAACACATTATGGGTTTTCATTTTGTGAATAACTTGAAAATCTTAGCTCAAACAGCTGCAAAACCTATTTCCCCAGCATGGAAATGCTGAATTCTATAAGGCCAAGCCTGAAATATGTGTGTCCGAGTCTCCTATCAAAAGTTACAGCTGTCTTTATGGACTTGGTGAAAATCGCCTTGTTTCGGCGAGACAGTGCGTTTCTCGCCTGAAACACATTATGGGTTTTCATTTTGTGAATAACTTGAAAATCTTAGCTCAAACAGCTGCAAAACCTATTTCCCCAGCATGGAAATGCTGAATTCTATAAGGCCAAGCCTGAAATATGTGTGTCCGAGTCTCCTATCAAAAGTTACAGCTGTCTTTATGGACTTGGTGAAAATCGCCTAATTTTCGGCGAGACAGTGCATTTCTCGCCTGAAACACATTATGGGTTTTCATTTTGTGAATAACTTGAAAATCTTAGCTCAAACAGCTGCAAAACCTATTTCCCCAGCATGGAAATGCTGAATTCTATAAGGCCAAGCCTGAAATATGTGTGTCCGAGTCTCCTATCAAAAGTTACAGCTGTCTTTATGGACTTGGTGAAATCGCCTTATTTCGGCGAGACAGTGCGTTTCTCGCTATTACATGCATTTGAATGGAGTTCTCGCTTGAAACACATTATGGGTTTTCATTTTGTGAATAACTTGAAAATCTTAGCTCAAACAGCTGCAAAACCTATTTCCCCAGCATGGAAATGCTGAATTCTATAAGGCCAAGCCTGAAATATGTGTGTCCGAGTCTCCTATCAAAAGTTACAGCTGTCTTTATGGACTTGGTGAAAATCGCCTTATTTCGGCGAGACAGTGCGTTTCTCGCCTGAAACACATTATGGGTTTTCATTTTGTGAATAACTTGAAAATCCTAGCTCAAACAGCTGCAAAACCTATTTCCCCAGCATGGAAATGCTGAATTCTATAAGGCCAAGCCTGAAATATGTGTGTCCGAGTCTCCTATCAAAAGTTACAGCTGTCTTTATGGACTTGGTGAAAATCGCCTTATTTCGGCGAGACAGTGCGTTTCTCGCCTGAAACACATTATGGGTTTTCATTTTGTGAATAACTTGAAAATCTTAGCTCAAACAGCTGCAAAACCTATTTCCCCAGCATGGAAATGCTGAATTCTATAAGGCCAAGCCTGAAATATGTGTGTCCGAGTCTCCTATCAAAAGTTACAGCTGTCTTTATGGACTTGGTGAAAATCGCCTTATTTCGGCGAGACAGTGCGTTTCTCGCCTGAAACACATTATGGGTTTTCATTTTGTGAATAACTTGAAAATCTTAGCTCAAACAGCTGCAAAACCTATTTGCCCAGCATGGAAATGTTGAATTCTATAAGGCCAAGCCTGAAATATGTGTGTCCGAGTCTCCTATCAAAAGTTACAGCTGTCTTTATGGACTTGGTGAAAATCGCCTTATTTCGGCGAGACAGTGCGTTTCTCGCCTGAAACACATTATGGGTTTTCATTTTGTGAATAACTTGAAAATCTTAGCTCAAACAGCTGCAAACCTATTTCCCCAGCATGGAAATGCTGAATTCTATAAGGCCAAGCCTGAAATATGTGTGTCCGAGTCTCCTATCAAAAGTTACAGCTGTCTTTATGGACTTGGTGAAAATCGCCTTATTTCGGCGAGACAGTGCGTTTCTCGCCTGAAACACATTATGGGTTTTCATTTTGTGAATAACTTGAAATCTTAGCTCAAACAGCTGCAAAACCTATTTCCCCAGCATGGAAATGCTGAATTCTATAAGGCCAAGCCTGAAATATGTGTGTCCGAGTCTCCTATCAAAAGTTACAGCTGTCTTTATGGACTTGGTGAAAATCGCCTTATTTCGGCGAGACAGTGCGTTTCTCGCCTGAAACACATTATGGGTTTTCATTTGTGAATAACTTGAAAATCTTAGCTCAAACAGCTGCAAAACCTATTTCCCCAGCATGGAAATGCTGAATTCTATAAGGCCAAGCCTGAAATATGTGTGTCCGAGTCTCCTATCAAAAGTTACAGCTGTCTTTATGGACTTGGTGAAAATCGCCTTATTTCGGCGAGACAGTGCGTTTCTCGCTATTACATACATTGAATGGAGTTCTCGCCTGAACACATTATGGGTTTTCATTTTGTGAATAACTTGAAAATCTTAGCTCAAACAGCTGCAAAACCTATTTCCCCAGCATGGAAATGCTGAATTCTATAAGGCCAAGCCTGAAATATGTGTGTCCGAGTCTCCTATCAAAAGTTACAGCTGTCTTTATGGACTTGGTGAAAATCGCCTTATTTCGGCGAGACAGTGCGTTTCTCGCCTGAAACACATTATGGGTTTTCATTTTGTGAATAACTTGAAAATCTTAGCTCAAACAGCTGCAAAACCTATTTCCCCAGCATGGAAATGCTGAATTCTATAAGGCCAAGCCTGAAATATGTGTGTCCGAGTCTCCTATCAAAAGTTACAGCTGTCTTTATGGACTTGGTGAAAATCGCCTTATTTCGGCGAGACAGTGCGTTTCTCGCCTGAAACACATTATGGGTTTTCACTTTGTGAATAACTTGAAAATCTTAGCTCAAACAGCTGCAAAACCTATTTCCCAGCATGGAAATGCTGAATTCTATAAGGCCAAGCCTGAAATATGTGTGTCCGAGTCTCCTATCAAAAGTTACAGCTGTCTTTATGGACTTGGTGAAAATCGCCTTATTTCGGCGAGACAGTGCGTTTCTCGCCTGAAACACATTATGGGTTTTCATTTTGTGAATAACTTGAAAATCTTAGCTCAAACAGCTGCAAAACCTATTTCCCCAGCATGGAAATGCTGAATTCTATAAGGCCAAGCCTGAAATATGTGTGTCCGAGTCTCCTATCAAAAGTTACAGCTGTCTTTATGGACTTGGTGAAAATCGCCTTATTTCGGCGAGACAGTGCGTTTCTCGCCTGAAACACATTATGGGTTTTCATTTTGTGAATAACTTGAAAATCTTAGCTCAAACAGCTGCAAAACCTATTTCCCCAGCATGGAAATGCTGAATTCTATAAGGCCAAGCCTGAAATATGTGTGTCCGAGTCTCCTATCAAAAGTTACAGCTGTCTTTATGGACTTGGTGAAAATCGCCTTATTTCCGCGAGACAGTGCGTTTCTCGCTATTACATGCATTTGAATGGAGTTCTCGCCTGAAACACATTATGGGTTTTCATTTTGTGAATAACTTGAAAATCTTAGCTCAAACAGCTGCAAAACCTATTTCCCCAGCATGGAAATGCTGAATTCTATAAGGCCAAGCCTGAAATATGTGTGTCCGAGTCTCCTATCAAAAGTTACAGCTGTCTTTATGGACTTGGTGAAAATCGCCTTATTTCGGCGAGACAGTGTTTCTCGCCTGAAACACATTATGGGTTTTCATTTTGTGAATAACTTGAAAATCTTAGCTCAAACAGCTGCAAAACCTATTTCCCCAGCATGGAAATGCTGAATTCTATAAGGCCAAGCCTGAAATATGTGTGTCCGAGTCTCCTATCAAAAGTTACAGCTGTCTTTATGGACTTGGTGAAAATCGCCTTATTTCGGCGAGACAGTGCGTTTCTCGCCTGAAACACATTATGGGTTTTCACTTTGTGAATAACTTGAAAATCTTAGCTCAAACAGCTGCAAAACCTATTTCCCCAGCATGGAAATGCTGAATTCTATAAGGCCAAGCCTGAAATATGTGTGTCCGAGTCTCCTATCAAAAGTTACAGCTGTCTTTATGGACTTGGTGAAAATCGCCTTATTTCGGCGAGACAGTGCGTTTCTCGCCTGAAACACATTATGGGTTTTCATTTTGTGAATAACTTGAAAATCTTAGCTCAAACAGCTGCAAAACCTATTTGCCCAGCATGGAAATGTTGAATTCTATAAGGCCAAGCCTGAAATATGTGTGTCCGAGTCTCCTATCAAAAGTTACAGCTGTCTTTATGGACTTGGTGAAAATCGCCTTATTTCGGCGAGACAGTGCGTTTCTCGCTATTACATGCATTTGAATGGAGTTCTCGCCTGAAACACATTATGGGTTTTCATTTTGTGAATAACTTGAAAATCTTAGCTCAAACAGCTGCAAAACCTATTTCCCCAGCATGGAAATGCTGAATTCTATAAGGCCAAGCCTGAAATATGTGTGTCCGAGTCTCCTATTGTCAATGGAAAATTGTACTTAGTAGTCAGTATAAGCTTTTAATGATATAAGTTTGCATATGATAGAATACTGTATGTTGACCTTTTGATGACTTAGACTGTTGTCCACTACAAGACTGTTGTATAAATTCTTTCTCACAGCGATAATAGCTGAACAAGCAGGAAGAGGAGAGCTGGATACTTTTATCTGCGCTCTCTAACAAGAAGAAGGGCTGCGTCCTTCTGAATCTCACAACACACACACATACACCTGAGACACTCTTATCTTCACTCCCTATGCACTAACATTCCGGAACGGAATGTTCCAGTAAGGTAGCCACATACTGTTGTATAGTCATTTTTCTGAGAAGAGCGAAAATACGCCGCCCTGTTGTGTGGGCACCAGTGACTATAAATGCACGAATAAAACAGGAAATGTGTGACTCTCACTTGAGACGTTCACCCATGTACATGTGATTAAGTATTTTGTCTCACTGTGTTTCTGTTTGCCTTGGCAGACTTCTGTTTGGGATTTTCCCTTAACATTTCTTGGTCCTTCGAGCCGGATGGGACGGCCTATTTAAAGCAGCTCCCACAAGATGCACCTCACCAGATCCCGTCGGTGCGAGAAGCCCACGTTGAAGTCTGTCGACAGCTCACGCACTAGGTGCGTGATAAAGTCCAAGGACGTGAATTCGGGTCTTGGCCAACGTTTTACAAGCGGTCCGCACCGTCGGGGGCTGATTGGGTGCATCTGAAGAAACCACCACTTAAGGTAAGACAGATAACTTTGAGACAAAGAGGTTTGCGTGAAATCGAAAACGAAACCTAAATGAAAAAGTAGCTTGTCCGGATTAAGAGCTCCCCGAAAGGGTTATTAAAGTAGCTTGTCCGGATTAAGAGCTCCCCGAAAGGGTTATTAAAGTAGCTTGTCCGGATTGAGAGCTCCCCGAAAGGGTTATTAAAGTAGCTTGTCCGGATTGAGAGCTCCCCGAAAGGGTTAAAGTAAATAAATATTGAGCTTGTCCAGAGGGATTGAGAGCTCCCCGAAAGGGTTAAGGAACGCGCGTAATTGTCTGTCTTTATTGTTTATTTTGTTGGTGGAATAAGTTGATTTTTACAGCACAATAAGAAGGCTGAACTATTCCACTAATTTGTTTACTGTTGGTCGCTGAAGTACTGGTGAACTGAGAGGAAGGTCGTGTTTTATCACGTAAAGGTGACACCGCTTTCAAGAATAGCTTGAAAGTAGAAGGGCGTGTCAGCTACCTCTCTCTGTTCTCGTGCCAGTGAAGGCACCGCAGGTGTGTGTGTATTACTAAGCGCTAAAAGAAGCATAAACTAATAATGGGTAATAAAACAACAAAACTCACTGCTGACGAGCAGTGGCTAGAAAAGAAATGTCCAGGCGCCGGACAAATTAGTGCATATAGATGGAGAAATCCAAAGAAAACTAAATGTCCCACGTGGGAGGGAAAATGTATAACTAAATTATAAGAAACCCTCCAAGCAGAAATAAATACTGAAAAGGAAGCTAAAAAGAATCAAAGCATACACAAGAGTTGTAATATTTTAAAGCATGGAAAGAGGAATGAAGTGGAATAAACAAAAGGTTAAATTAAGGTTAACTTAAATTAAAGCAATGAAACAAAATTGGGAAGACAACCAAGCTGAATGAATAGAATGCGTGAAACCAGATAATTCACACAAAATATATCAAATAAATATAAGAGATGCATAAGGTATATTAAGGCTGTGTCATTGTTCAGCCAAGGAAAATGTCTCCAGCTTGGGAAGGTGTGAAGCTGCAGGTTCACACAGACCCGTGATGGATACATAATAAAATATAAACTAATATACTATTGTATATCAGTAGTAAAGTAGTGTATTGTAATATACTGTTGCTGTTATAAAAAAGGAAAAACAATACAATGATAACATTAATAATGACATACTATTAATAGGAAGAGGCACCTCAGTCAGTTATGATGTGAGGTGGAAGATTGTTAAAAGTAGTCTGATTCAAGCTTAAGGTTTGCTCAAACTCAGTACAATGATATATGAAGAAAATAAGGAAATAACTACACTAATCAGGTGCATAGAGACACTTGACCTGCTTGCAAACCTGTCATCTTAGATGAGACTTTGTTAAGATGAAGATGCAAACCTATACTAACAACTAATGAGCCAAACCCTGTATACAACAGCTAAAGCTACAAGATTGAGAAGCTGAATTAAATATGTGGACACTACCAAGCTAATGAGGAGCGGTGACGCGCATGGAGATGCTGGTTTTGCTCACTACAATTGTATAAATAGAGTTTGAATTCTGTGGATGTACAGTGAGTGACCTCTATATATCTTGAAAAGCATGTCTGAAATACTCGTATGAAAGCATATTTTGATAAGATAAGATGGCCTTTATTAGTCCCACAGGTGGGAAATTTGTTTTGTTACAGCAAAAGTGCAAAGTTATGTAGCAGAAATTAGAAAACACTGGAATGCAATAAAATACAATAAAATAAAATAAATACTATATACAATAGAATAAAATAGAATAGAATAATATATACAATAGAATAAAATAGAAATACAAATACTATATACAACTGAGTAGGAAAATACAAAAACACAACTTCGTCAGAAGAAGAATTGCACGTATAGCAGTCTTATTGCACATGTGTGGGTTTGTGTGTTTGATCAGCTGCAAAAGTCTTTATTGTAGAGTCTGACAGCAGTGGGGAGGAAAGACCTGCGAAATCTCTCCGTCCCACACCGTGGGTGCCGCAGTCTCCCACTGAAGGAGCTGCTCAGTGCTGTCACAGTCTCATGCATGGGGTGGGAGATGTTGTCCAACAGTGATGACAGCTTAGCCACCATTCTCCTGTCACTCACCACCTCCACTGGGTCCAGAGGGCATCCTAGAACAGAGCTGGCCCTTCGGATCAGCCTGTTCAGTCTCTTCCTGTCCCCAGCAGAGATGTTGCCGCCCCAGCAGACCACACCATAAAAGATGGCTGAGGCCACCACAGAGTCATAGAAGGTCTTCAGGAGTGGGCCCTCCACTCCAAACGACCTGAGTCTCCGAAGCAGGTACAGCCTGCTCTGCCCTTTCCTGTAGAGGGCGTCTGAGTTATGAGTCCAGTCCAGTTTGTTGTTCAGATGAACACCAAGGTACCTGTAGCTGTCCACAGCCTCGATGTCCATATCTTGGATGTTCAGTGGTTGCAGTGGAGGATGCTTGTGCCTGCGGAAGTCTACCACCAGCTCCTTGGTTTTACTGGCATTGATCTGGAGGTAGTTCAGCTGGCACCAGTCCACAAAGTCTTGAGTCAGTCCTCTGTACTCCTTGTCGTCCCCATCAGTGATGAGGCCGACTATTGCAGAGTCATCAGAGAACTTCTGCAGGAAGCACTGGGTGGAGTTGTGGGAGAAGTCTGCAGTGTAGATGGTGAAGAGGAACGGAGCCAGAACCGTTCCCTGTGGGGCCCCCGTACTGCAGACGACCCTGTCCGACACACAGCCCTGAGTCCTCACATACTGTGGTCGGTCGGTGAGGTAGTCCAAAATCCAGGTAGTGAGGTGATGGTCCACTCCAGAGTTCTCCAGCTTGTCCTTCAGAACCGAGGGAAGAATGGTGTTGAAGGCACTGGAGAAATCAAAGAACATAATTCTCACAGTGCTCCCTCTCACAGTGATTTTAACTGTGTGAATGCTGTGAGTAGTAGGTTTTGAGTGATTGGGTGTGATCTGTACAAAAATAATAAAACATAAGTAATAATAACACTACAAAGGTTCATAGTAGAGTGTGTGAACAAGTGGAAGTTTGAGAGAAAAGGCAGTGTGTGTGATGATTCCTGATGCCTGAAAGAGCTCAATTTAAAAGTGTGTGTGAAATAAAGGTGTATCGTTTTTAGATCAAGGGATTTAGATTGTTTTTAGTAGAATTAAAGAGGGTTTTAGACTATAAATACAATGGAAGACAGAGTCTGCAGAAAGAGGAAATGTGTGCCTGTCGGTGACAGGAAACCGTGTGTGTGTGAGGAGATAGGTTGAATTTAGAACTCTGTGATAAGATGCATGAATTAAACCGTATTGTAATAAATACTTGCAATGAAGAAAGCAGCTTACACTCAATTAATATGAACGCAAAGCCTTGATGATGCCATAGGCAATTTGTTTTATTTTTGTTTGTTTGCTTAATAAGTTTGGAAAATAAATCTGTGATCATACTTGTGGATCACAGTGGCACATAATGATTAGGCATATGATTTACTAATGGAGATGTAATAACTTTATTCTATAATTCAAGGAGAACAAACAAGAACAACACCTTCAGTTGTGTCTTGTTGTTGTTCTCTGTGCAGTGTGCTGAGTTTTGTTTTTTGTTCCTTTTTTTTTTTTTTTTTTTTTAAATGTTGCTTGAGTGATGAGTACTGTAACTTCTGAAGTGGCTCTCACCATGCGTCCTTGATGATGATAAGTCCAGAGCCAGCTGAGAGCTGGGTTGTCTGTTTTGTTTTATGTGACAAGGCTGAAAAATTAAAACTTAGTTTCTTGTTTTGAAAAAAAAAAGAGAGGTTTTGTGTTTCTCAGCCAAGAACAACTACAATTTCATTTTCTGTTTTGAGACAGGATAATAATAATAATAATAATAAAACAAAGAGTGATGTCTTGCTTAAGTGTTGAAGCAGGCTAATACTGCAACATACCGTCTAGTGCATGATCTGCGAGCAATATATGAAATCATCTTATTTATCTTTAAATAAACTCCAATTATGGAGACCTGAAGTCACATGCTTAGGGCACACCCTCAGGTGAAGGCAGAAAGCTACTAAACAAAGAAAAGAAGCCATACAAAATGCGCCACAGCCAAAAAACTAAGTATTCACATTCTTTCTGACTCTTTGTGAGCCTGAGTTATGACCTTGGCTCCCTGTTTTTCTGCTTCCACCAAGGGTGGGGGTGACGCTCCCGTGGCATGTGCTCTGTTCTCTTTACTATCACAAAGGAAAAAAAAAGAGAGAGGCCCCTACTCTCTGAATACAATATTCTCTTCATAACTTGGCAGTATGAAATGTCATGAAACAGTGTAACTCACTCACAGTAAATCAGCAGTGAATCAGCAGTATAGGATAATACAAACCTATCTAATAAATCTAATGATTTTCACATTCTTTTAACTAAGAAGTGTGATGCAAACTAAAACTACATCATGATTACACAAGAAGTATGATGTGGCCTACAGCAGTATCATGATTCACTCATTTTGATTACAGGTATAATGTAATATATGACAGCATAATAATCTCACAACTGCTACAAGCACATTTGCCTTTCTTAACACACGCAAGTGAAAGGCAACTGTTAAGAAAATGCCCTTTTGGGTGAGACAGGCCCAGAGGCCTTACATGCAAGCGTACTAACGCACATACATGCAATGAAGAGCAGCTTACACTAGAGCACACACTATATGTGCGCCTCTATATCTCACATTGGTGTTAAAACAGGAAAAACTTAATAGTTTTGTTATCAACTGCTGAATTTACCCACTACTGACATTTAACTCTCCAGCTTGCAGGACAATAGGTGAAACGTTTGTGAAAACAGAGAAGGAAAAATAAAGACACAGAGAGAGTCTGGTATGACCAAGCAGTGATCAGACAATAAATTTAGTTAGTAATACAATAAATTGTGAGATGCTTTCTGCTTGATTGATGCAACACAAGTAATTTACTGTATGGAGGAAATTCTCTTTTGTGATAATCTTTTGAACGTGCATTTCTGTTGACCTGTCAATTTAGCGCATTATAAGCTGATATGCAAATTAGTTGATTGATATTAGATTTGAAAAAATAACTGTATTATAAAATAAGTGAATAAGATGTAACAACGGTTGAAATTAGTTTTTTGTTTCTAGTGTGTGGAGAAGGTTTTATCATGGCACACATCTGTTTACATGGGAGGAAACTCCTCATGTGATGCGACATTTAGCAATTTGCAAGTGTGCAGCACATCAGAAGAATGACTATGAAATTACAAAGGGAAACAATTTTATTGACAAAGGATGAACAAAAAGCAGCTCCCACAGCTGAGCAAAAGAAATGGCTGAAATGCGGAGCGCAACTAAGCGATGACTTGATGATTTGTGAAGGAAAACCAATACTTCCAAAATCTCTACACAAAACAGCAGCCTTAGTGACACATGGAGTTACTCTCCATGCGTCAACAGGAGGGATAGGAGATATAATCTCCAAAACACTTTTACACTCTAAATTTCGAAACTTCAGCAAAATGCTTATGTAACCATTTTATTCCAACATATGGCATCCCCACTCTGATAAGATCAGATAATGGGACACACTTTGTCAATGAGGTAATCAGCAAAGTCTCTGAAGCACTAGGATTCAGCATCAAAAATCACTGTGCTTATCACCCGCAAAGTGCAGGATTAGCGGAAAGAACTAACGGCACAATAAAACAGAGACTTAGAAAATGTATGGAAGAAACAGGAAGGCCGTGGCCAGAGTGCATAGGCCTAGTAAAAATGTGGATGAGATTAACACAAGGTTCACAAAAACTTACGCTTTTTGAAATCATTCATGGCAGACCATTTCCACTGCCAATCACAAGTGAACCTTTAGATAAATCAATCAGAGAGACCACACTAGCAGAATGGATGTCGAAGCTACTATTGTTCAAAACAAAGATATTGTTTTGAACAATAAACTGCCTTCTGAATCTTCTCCAGTATCTTGCAGGTTGAAGCCAGGTGATTGGGTCCTGATTCGAGTTCTCCAGAGAAAGAATTGGAGCTCGCCCCGCTGGGAAGGCCCATACCAAGTGCTTATCACCACACCAACCGCCTGTAAGATAGCAGAGAGACCATCTTGGATTCACCAAAGTCACTGCAAGAAAGTGAGTGACAGCCCAGACTCATAGACTCCAGCACCCCTACCTTCTGGTGATCTACCTGGTGAAGAGAGGGCTGATTGGGTATATCCCGCCCTCTACTTCTCGCCAGTAGTCTACTCACCCGAGGATCTAGGTGTGTTTGGCTGTCATGAAGACACTCGCCGTCCTAGCAGCTGTCCTCCTGCTCCTAGCAGGACTCCTCGCACTTTTCGAGGACAATAAAGAACAGAACACAAGCCAAACGTGCCGCCAGCTTTTCGGGCGTTGGCTATCAGCATAAGAAAATCATCATTGATGAGACAAGCTCTATCATCTATTCGCTTAACCTTCTTAGTATCTTTCAGGGACCACCCCGATACGAGGTAATCACCGTCGAAAACGCTGGACTTGACAACGGAACGTGTGACCAGCTCTTCTGGATCAACTTCAACGTGACGAATCGGAACACGTCCATTCACTTCCCAGTGTTCTTGGACCAAACCCCAGGGAAGAACCACTCCATGTGCTACCGACAAGACAACGGTAACAGACCCCTAGGCAACACCACCAACTGTAACCAAACCGCAGCCAACGGAGAGGGCGCACCTGTAAACACGTCCGCGCCCAGCAACGGCACCTACTGGGTGCAGGGAATGGCCTGGCTGTGTGGACAACATGCCTACTTCATACTGCCACCCGGATGATCGGGCAGCAGAAGAAAGGGCGTGCCAGAGACAGGAGGAGCAACTGAGGTCAAAAGGCACCTCAGAATGGACAAAACACAGAAGAAGATGCAGGTTTTACCTGCGGTGAGCATGGACACTGGAGAAAGGACTGCCCCAATTGGGGCCAGGACCAGGACAGACTGAACTTTGAACAGCAGCAGCAATGGTCGCAACCGGACTGAAAAGGAGGAGGGCAGGACCCCAGGGCACGCTTCAGGCCATGGTTTACCCAAAACACCAGAACAGGAAAGTGATGAACACGCAAACATACACATCTACACACACTGACTCAAAATGAAGAGAAACACACACCTGAACAGACGTGCACTTGTTGATTGAGTGAGAAATGACACACACACACATCAGACAATGTACACTCATCAAACATGACTGATGCCCTGAACGCCTTGAGACAGATCCAGCAGGCCCAAAATCAGGACTATGTAAATAATACAAGTGACTGCTAAAAAGACTATTCTTATTCTTATTTATTCTATTTATCCCTTTTTGTATTTTCACTTTTATTTTGTGTTTTGTAACATGTATCCTGCCATGTCTAAAACTCATGATTAACCGTATAATTGTTTCCACTGTTGCTGCATACATAGCCGTGACAAATGATGATGATGATGACCCCGACCTGTTGGAACATGAAGACTTTGTGTGATTAATGATGGTGTGATAGAAACTGTACAACAAGATGTTACATACTGATATCTCACTTGAAAGTTATACTGACAACAGGAGGGAATGTCAATGGAAAATTGTACTTAGTAGTCAGTATAAGCTTTTAATGATATAAGTTTGCATATGATAGAATACTGTATGTTGACCTTTTGATGACTTAGACTGTTGTCCACTACAAGACTGTTTTATAAATTCTTTCTCACAGCGATAATAGCTGAACAAGCAGGAAGAGGAGAGCTGGATACTTTTATCTGCGCTCTCTAACAAGAAGAAGGGCTGCGTCCTTCTGAATCTCACAACACACACACATACACCTGAGACACTCTTATCTTCACTCCCTATGCACTAACATTCCGGAACGGAATGTTCCAGTAAGGTAGCCACATACTGTTGTATAGTCATTTTTCTGAGAAGAGCGAAAATACGCCGCCCTGTTGTGTGGGCACCAGTGACTATAAATGCACGAATAAAGAGGTACACTGTGTGACTCTCACTTGAGACGTTCACCCATGTACATGTGATCAAATATTTTGTCTCACTGTGTTTCTGTTTGCCTTGGCAGACTTCTGTTTGGGATTTTCCCTTAACACCTATCAAAAATTACAGCTGTCTTTATGGACTTGTGAAAATCGCCTTATTTCGGCGAGACAGTGCGTTTCTCGCCTGAAACACATTATGGGTTTTCATTTTGTGAATAACTTGAAAATCTTAGCTCAAACAGCTGCAAAACCTATTTCCCCAGCATGGGAATGCTGAATTCTATAAGGCCAAGCCTGAAATATGTGTGTCCGAGTCTCCTATCAAAAGTTACAGCTGTCTTTATGGACTTGGTGAAAATCGCCTTATTTCGGCGAGACAGTGCGTTTCTCACTATTACATGCATTTGAATGGAGTTCTCGCCTGAAACACATTATGGGTTTTCATTTTGTGAATAACTTGAAAATCTTAGCTCAAACAGCTGCAAAACCTATTTCCCCAGCATGGAAATGCTGAATTCTATAAGGCCAAGCCTGAAATATGTGTGTCCGAGTCTCCTATCAAAAGTTACAGCTGTCTTTATGGACTTGGTGAAAATCGCCTTATTTCAGCGAGACAGTGTGTTTCTCGCCTGAAACACATTATGGGTTTTCATTTTGTGAATAACTTGAAAATCTTAGCTCAAACAGCTGCAAAACCTATTTCCCCAGCATGGAAATGCTGAATTCTATAAGGCCAAGCCTGAAATATGTGTGTCCGAGTCTCCTATCAAAAGTTACAGCTGTCTTTATGGACTTGGTGAAAATCGCCTTATTTCGGCGAGACAGTGCGTTTCTCGCCTGAAACACATTATGGGTTTTCATTTTGTGAATAACTTGAAAATCTTAGCTCAAACAGCTGCAAAACCTATTTGCCCAGCATGGAAATGTTGAATTCTATAAGGCCAAGCCTGAAATATGTGTGTCCGAGTCTCCTATCAAAAGTTACAGCTGTCTTTATGGACTTGGTGAAAATCGCCTTATTTCGGCGAGACAGTGCGTTTCTCACTATTACATGCATTTGAATGGAGTTCTCGCCTGAAACACATTATGGGTTTTCATTTTGTGAATAACTTGAAAATCTTAGCTCAAACAGCTGCAAAACCTATTTCCCCAGCATGGAAATGCTGAATTCTATAAGGCCAAGCCTGAAATATGTGTGTCCGAGTCTCCTATCAAAAGTTACAGCTGTCTTTATGGACTTGGTGAAAATCGCCTTATTTCAGCGAGACAGTGCGTTGTCGCCTGAAACACATTATGGGTTTCATTTTGTGAATAACTTGAAAATCTTAGCTCAAACAGCTGCAAAACCTATTTCCCCAGCATGGAAATGCTGAATTCTATAAGGCCAAGCCTGAAATATGTGTGTCCGAGTCTCCTATCAAAGTTACAGCTGTCTTTATGGACTTGGTGAAATCGCCTTATTTCGGCGAGACAGTGCGTTTCTTTCATTTAATGGTTTCTGAACTTATGGTTTCTTTTGTGAATAACTGAATTAGCTCAAACATGCAACTATTTCCAGCTGAATGCTGAATTCTATAAGCCAAGCTGAAATTGTGTCGAGTCTCTATCAAAGTTACAGCTGTCTTTATGGATTGGTGAAAATCGCCTTTTTCAGCGAGACAGTGCGTTTTCGCCTGAAACACATTATGGGTTTTCATTTTGTGAATAACTTGAAAATCTTAGCTCAAACAGCTGCAAACCTATTTCCCAGCATGGAAATGCTGAATTCTATAAGGCCAAGCCTGAAATATGTGTGTCCGAGTCTCCTATCAAAAGTTACAGCTGTCTTTATGGACTTGGTGAAAATCGCCTTATTTCGCGAGACAGTGCGTTTCTCGCCTGAAACACATTATGGGTTTTCATTTTGTGAATAACTTGAAATCTTAGCTCAAAAGCTGCAAACCTATTTCCCCAGCATGGAAATGCTGAATTCTATAAGGCCAAGCCTGAATATGTGTGTCCGAGTCTCCTATCAAAAGTTACAGCTGTCTTTATGGACTTGGTGAAAATCGCCTTATTTCGCGAGACAGTGCGTTTCTCGCCTGAAACACATTATGGGTTTTCATTTTGTGAATAACTTGAAAATCTTAGCTCAAACAGCTGCAAAACCTATTTCCCCAGCATGGAAATGCTGAATTCTATAAGGCCAAGCCTGAAATATGTGTGTCCGAGTCTCCTATCAAAGTTACAGCTGTCTTTATGGACTTGGTGAAATCGCCTTATTTCGGCGAGACAGTGCGTTGTTCTCTGGTCTCGCTGAAACACATTATGGGTTTTCATTTTGTGAATAATTGAAAATCTTAGCTCAAACAGCTGCAAACCTATTTCCCCAGCATGGAAATGCTGAATTCTATAAGGCCAAGCCTGAAATATGTGTGTCCGAGTCTCCTATCAAAAGTTACAGCTGTCTTTATGGACTTGGTGAAAATCGCCTTATTTCGGCGAGACAGTGCGTTTCTCGCCTGAAACACATTATGGGTTTTCATTTTGTGAATAACTTGAAATCTTAGCTCAAACAGCTGCAAAACCTATTTCCCCAGCATGGAAATGCTGAATTCTATAAGGCCAAGCCTGAAATATGTGTGTCCGAGTCTCCTATCAAAAGTTACAGCTGTCTTTATGGACTTGGTGAAAATCGCCTTATTTCGGCGAGACAGTGCGTTTCTCGCCTGAAACACATTATGGGTTTTCATTTTGTGAATAACTTGAAAATCTTAGCTCAAACAGCTGCAAACCTATTTCCCAGCATGGAATGTGAATTCTATAAGGCCAAGCCTGAATATGTGTGTCCGAGTCTCCTATCAAAAGTTACAGCTGTCTTTATGGACTTGGTGAAAATCGCCTTATTTCGGCGAGACAGTGCGTTTCTCGCCTGAAACACATTATGGTTTTCATTTGTGAATAACTTGAAAATCTTAGCTCAAACAGCTGCAAACCTATTTCCCCAGCATGGAAATGCTGAATTCTATAAGGCCAAGCCTGAAATATGTGTGTCCGAGTCTCCTATCAAAGTTACAGCTGTCTTTATGGACTTGGTGAAATCGCCTTATTTCGGCGAGACAGTGCGTTTCTCGCCTGAACACATTATGGTTTTCATTTTGTGAATAACTTGAAATCTTAGCTCAAACAGCTGCAAAACCTATTTCCCCAGCATGGAAATGCTGAATTCTATAGGCCAAGCCTGAAATATGTGTGTCCGAGTCTCCTATCAAAAGTTACAGCTGTCTTTATGGACTTGGTGAAAATCGCCTTATTTCGGCGAGACAGTGCGTTTCTCGCCTGAAACACATTATGGGTTTTCATTTTGTGAATAACTTGAAATCTTAGCTCAAACAGCTGCAAAACCTATTTCCCAGCATGGAAATGCTGAATTCTATAAGGCCAAGCCTGAAATATGTGTGTCCGAGTCTCCTATCAAAAGTTACAGCTGTCTTTATGGACTTGGTGAAAATCGCCTTATTTCGGCGAGACAGTGCGTTTCTCGCCTGAAACACATTATGGGTTTTCATTTTGTGAATAACTTGAAAATCTTAGCTCAAACAGCTGCAAAACCTATTTCCCCAGCATGGAAATGCTGAATTCTATAAGGCCAAGCCTGAAATATGTGTGTCCGAGTCTCCTATCAAAAGTTACAGCTGTCTTTATGGACTTGGTGAAAATCGCCTTATTTCGGCGAGACAGTGCGTTTCTCGCCTGAAACACATTATGGGTTTTCATTTTGTGAATAACTTGAAAATCTTAGCTCAAACAGCTGCAAAACCTATTTCCCCAGCATGGAAATGCTGAATTCTATAAGGCCAAGCCTGAAATATGTGTGTCCGAGTCTCCTATCAAAAGTTACAGCTGTCTTTATGGACTTGGTGAAAATCGCCTTATTTCGGCGAGACAGTGCGTTTCTCGCCTGAAACACATTATGGGTTTTCATTTTGTGAATAACTTGAAAATCTTAGCTCAAACAGCTGCAAAACCTATTTCCCCAGCATGGAAATGCTGAATTCTATAAGGCCAAGCCTGAAATATGTGTGTCCGAGTCTCCTATCAAAAGTTACAGCTGTCTTTATGGACTTGGTGAAATCGCCTTATTTCGGCGAGACAGTGCGTTTCTCGCCTGAAACACATTATGGTTTTCATTTTGTGAATAACTTGAAAATCTTAGCTCAAACAGCTGCAAAACCTATTTCCCCAGCATGGAAATGCTGAATTCTATAAGGCCAAGCCTGAAATATGTGTGTCCGAGTCTCCTATCAAAAGTTACAGCTGTCTTTATGGACTTGGTGAAAATCGCCTTATTTCGGCGAGACAGTGCGTTTCTCGCCTGAAACACATTATGGGTTTTCATTTTGTGAATAACTTGAAAATCTTAGCTCAAACAGCTGCAAAACCTATTTCCCCAGCATGGAAATGCTGAATTCTATAAGGCCAAGCCTGAAATATGTGTGTCCGAGTCTCCTATCAAAAGTTACAGCTGTCTTTATGGACTTGGTGAAAATCGCCTTATTTCGGCGAGACAGTGCGTTTCTCGCCTGAAACACATTATGGGTTTTCATTTGTGAATAACTTGAAAATCTTAGCTCAAACAGCTGCAAAACCTATTTCCCCAGCATGGAAATGCTGAATTCTATAAGGCCAAGCCTGAAATATGTGTGTCCGAGTCTCCTATCAAAAGTTACAGCTGTCTTTATGGACTTGGTGAAAATCGCCTTATTTCGGCGAGACAGTGCGTTTCTCGCCTGAAACACATTATGGGTTTTCATTTTGTGAATAACTTGAAAATCTTAGCTCAAACAGCTGCAAAACCTATTTCCCAGCATGGAAATGCTGAATTCTATAAGGCCAAGCCTGAAATATGTGTGTCCGAGTCTCCTATCAAAAGTTACAGCTGTCTTTATGGACTTGGTGAAAATCGCCTTATTTCGGCGAGACAGTGCGTTTCTCGCCTGAAACACATTATGGGTTTTCATTTTGTGAATAACTTGAAATCTTAGCTCAAACAGCTGCAAAACCTATTTCCCCAGCATGGAAATGCTGAATTCTATAAGGCCAAGCCTGAAATATGTGTGTCCGAGTCTCCTATCAAAAGTTACAGCTGTCTTTATGGACTTGGTGAAAATCGCCTTATTTCGGCGAGACAGTGCGTTTCTCGCCTGAAACACATTATGGGTTTTCATTTGTGAATAACTTGAAAATCTTAGCTCAAACAGCTGCAAAACCTATTTCCCAGCATGGAAATGCTGAATTCTATAAGGCCAAGCCTGAAATATGTGTGTCCGAGTCTCCTATCAAAAGTTACAGCTGTCTTTATGGACTTGGTGAAAATCGCCTTATTTCGGCGAGACAGTGCGTTTCTCGCCTGAAACACATTATGGGTTTTCATTTTGTGAATAACTTGAAAATCTTAGCTCAAACAGCTGCAAACCTATTTCCCCAGCATGGAAATGCTGAATTCTATAAGGCCAAGCCTGAAATATGTGTGTCCGAGTCTCCTATCAAAAGTTACAGCTGTCTTTATGGACTTGGTGAAAATCGCCTTATTTCGGCGAGACAGTGCGTTTCTCGCCTGAAACACATTATGGGTTTTCATTTTGTGAATAACTTGAAAATCTTAGCTCAAACAGCTGCAAACCTATTTCCCCAGCATGGAAATGCTGAATTCTATAAGGCCAAGCCTGAATATGTGTGTCCGAGTCTCCTATCAAAAGTTACAGCTGTCTTTATGGACTTGGTGAAAATCGCCTTATTTCGGCGAGACAGTGCGTTTCTCGCCTGAAACACATTATGGTTTTCATTTTGTGAATAACTTGAAAATCTTAGCTCAAACAGCTGCAAAACCTATTTCCCAGCATGGAAATGCTGAATTCTATAAGGCCAAGCCTGAAATATGTGTGTCCGAGTCTCCTATCAAAAGTTACAGCTGTCTTTATGGACTTGGTGAAAATCGCCTTATTTCGGCGAGACAGTGCGTTTCTCGCCTGAAACACATTATGGGTTTTCATTTTGTGAATAACTTGAAAATCTTAGCTCAAACAGCTGCAAAACCTATTTCCCCAGCATGGAAATGCTGAATTCTATAAGGCCAAGCCTGAAATATGTGTGTCCGAGTCTCCTATCAAAAGTTACAGCTGTCTTTATGGACTTGGTGAAAATCGCCTTATTTCGGCGAGACAGTGCGTTTCTCGCCTGAAACACATTATGGGTTTTCATTTTGTGAATAACTTGAAAATCTTAGCTCAAACAGCTGCAAAACCTATTTCCCCAGCATGGAAATGCTGAATTCTATAAGGCCAAGCCTGAAATATGTGTGTCCGAGTCTCCTATCAAAAGTTACAGCTGTCTTTATGGACTTGGTGAAAATCGCCTTATTTCGGCGAGACAGTGCGTTTCTCGCCTGAAACACATTATGGGTTTTCATTTGTGAATAACTTGAAAATCTTAGCTCAAACAGCTGCAAAACCTATTTCCCCAGCATGGAAATGCTGATTCTATAAGGCCAAGCCTGAAATATGTGTGTCCGAGTCTCCTATCAAAAGTTACAGCTGTCTTTATGGACTTGGTGAAAATCGCCTTATTTCGGCGAGACAGTGCGTTTCTCGCCTGAAACACATTATGGGTTTTCATTTTGTGAATAACTTGAAAATCTTAGCTCAAACAGCTGCAAAACCTATTTCCCCAGCATGGAAATGCTGAATTCTATAAGGCCAAGCCTGAAATATGTGTGTCCGAGTCTCCTATCAAAAGTTACAGCTGTCTTTATGGACTTGGTGAAAATCGCCTTATTTCGGCGAGACAGTGCGTTTCTCGCCTGAAACACATTATGGGTTTTCATTTTGTGAATAACTTGAAAATCTTAGCTCAAACAGCTGCAAAACCTATTTCCCCAGCATGGAAATGCTGAATTCTATAAGGCCAAGCCTGAAATATGTGTGTCCGAGTCTCCTATCAAAAGTTACAGCTGTCTTTATGGACTTGGTGAAAATCGCCTTATTTCGGCGAGACAGTGCGTTTCTCGCCTGAAACACATTATGGGTTTTCATTTTGTGAATAACTTGAAAATCTTAGCTCAAACAGCTGCAAAACCTATTTCCCCAGCATGGAAATGCTGAATTCTATAGGCCAAGCCTGAAATATGTGTGTCCGAGTCTCCTATCAAAAGTTACAGCTGTCTTTATGGACTTGGTGAAAATCGCCTTATTTCGGCGAGACAGTGCGTTTCTCGCCTGAAACACATTATGGGTTTTCATTTTGTGAATAACTTGAAAATCTTAGCTCAAACAGCTGCAAAACCTATTTCCCCAGCATGGAAATGCTGAATTCTATAAGGCCAAGCCTGAAATATGTGTGTCCGAGTCTCCTATCAAAAGTTACAGCTGTCTTTATGGACTTGGTGAAAATCGCCTTATTTCGGCGAGACAGTGCGTTTCTCGCCTGAAACACATTATGGGTTTTCATTTTGTGAATAACTTGAAAATCTTAGCTCAAACAGCTGCAAAACCTATTTCCCCAGCATGGAAATGCTGAATTCTATAAGGCCAAGCCTGAAATATGTGTGTCCGAGTCTCCTATCAAAAGTTACAGCTGTCTTTATGGACTTGGTGAAAATCGCCTTATTTCGGCGAGACAGTGCGTTTCTCGCCTGAAACACATTATGGGTTTTCATTTTGTGAATAACTTGAAAATCTTAGCTCAAACAGCTGCAAAACCTATTTCCCCAGCATGGAAATGCTGAATTCTATAAGGCCAAGCCTGAAATATGTGTGTCCGAGTCTCCTATCAAAAGTTACAGCTGTCTTTATGGACTTGGTGAAAATCGCCTTATTTCGGCGAGACAGTGCGTTTCTCGCCTGAAACACATTATGGGTTTTCATTTTGTGAATAACTTGAAAATCTTAGCTCAAACAGCTGCAAAACCTATTTCCCCAGCATGGAAATGCTGAATTCTATAAGGCCAAGCCTGAAATATGTGTGTCCGAGTCTCCTATCAAAAGTTACAGCTGTCTTTATGGACTTGGTGAAAATCGCCTTATTTCGGCGAGACAGTGGTTTCTCGCCTGAAACACATTATGGGTTTTCATTTTGTGAATAACTTGAAAATCTTAGCTCAAACAGCTGCAAAACCTATTTCCCCAGCATGGAAATGCTGAATTCTATAAGGCCAAGCCTGAAATATGTGTGTCCGAGTCTCCTATCAAAAGTTACAGCTGTCTTTATGGACTTGGTGAAAATCGCCTTATTTCGGCGAGACAGTGCGTTTCTCGCCTGAAACACATTATGGGTTTTCATTTGTGAATAACTTGAAAATCTTAGCTCAAACAGCTGCAAAACCTATTTCCCCAGCATGGAAATGCTGATTCTATAAGGCCAAGCCTGAAATATGTGTGTCCGAGTCTCCTATCAAAGTTACAGCTGTCTTTATGGACTTGGTGAAAATCGCCTTATTTCGGCGAGACAGTGCGTTTCTCGCCTGAAACACATATGGGTTTTCATTTTGTGAATAACTTGAAAATCTTAGCTCAAACAGCTGCAAAACCTATTTCCCCAGCATGGAAATGCTGAATTCTATAAGGCCAAGCCTGAAATATGTGTGTCCGAGTCTCCTATCAAAAGTTACAGCTGTCTTTATGGACTTGGTGAAATCGCCTTATTTCGGCGAGACAGTGCGTTTCTCGCCTGAAACACATTATGGGTTTTCATTTTGTGAATAACTTGAAATCTTAGCTCAAACAGCTGCAAAAC
The DNA here is from genome assembly GCF_001858045.2 of Oreochromis niloticus. Lineage (NCBI taxonomy): Eukaryota > Metazoa > Chordata > Actinopteri > Cichliformes > Cichlidae > Oreochromis > Oreochromis niloticus. The sequence goes on from NW_020328674.1 coordinate 28,735, forward strand.
CTATTTCCCCAGCATGGAAATGCTGAATTCTATAAGGCCAAGCCTGAAATATGTGTGTCCGAGTCTCCTATCAAAGTTACAGCTGTCTTTATGGACTTGGTGAAAATCGCCTTATTTCGGCGAGACAGTGCGTTTCTCGCCTGAAACACATTATGGGTTTTCATTTTGTGAATAACTTGAAAATCTTAGCTCAAACAGCTGCAAAACCTATTTCCCAGCATGGAAATGCTGAATTCTATAAGGCCAAGCCTGAAATATGTGTGTCCGAGTCTCCTATCAAAAGTTACAGCTGTCTTTATGGACTTGGTGAAAATCGCCTTATTTCGGCGAGACAGTGCGTTTCTCGCCTGAAACACATTATGGGTTTTCATTTTGTGAATAACTTGAAAATCTTAGCTCAAACAGCTGCAAAACCTATTTCCCCAGCATGGAAATGCTGAATTCTATAAGGCCAAGCCTGAAATATGTGTGTCCGAGTCTCCTATCAAAAGTTACAGCTGTCTTTATGGACTTGGTGAAATCGCCTTATTTCGGCGAGACAGTGCGTTTCTCGCCTGAAACACATTATGGGTTTTCATTTTGTGAATAACTTGAAATCTTAGCTCAAACAGCTGCAAAACCTATTTCCCCAGCATGGAAATGCTGAATTCTATAAGGCCAAGCCTGAAATATGTGTGTCCGAGTCTCCTATCAAAGTTACAGCTGTCTTTATGGACTTGGTGAAATCGCCTTATTTCGGCGAGACAGTGCGTTTCTCGCCTGAAACACATTATGGGTTTTCATTTTGTGAATAACTTGAAAATCTTAGCTCAAACAGCTGCAAAACCTATTTCCCCAGCATGGAAATGCTGAATTCTATAAGGCCAAGCCTGAAATATGTGTGTCCGAGTCTCCTATCAAAGTTACAGCTGTCTTTATGGACTTGGTGAAAATCGCCTTATTTCGGCGAGACAGTGCGTTTCTCGCCTGAAACACATTATGGGTTTTCATTTTGTGAATAACTTGAAAATCTTACCTCAAACAGCTGCAAAACCTATTTCCCCAGCATGGAAATGCTGAATTCTATAAGGCCAAGCCTGAAATATGTGTGTCCGAGTCTCCTATCAAAAGTTACAGCTGTCTTTATGGACTTGGTGAAAATCGCCTTATTTCGGCGAGACAGTGCGTTTCTCGCCTGAAACACATTATGGGTTTTCATTTTGTGAATAACTTGAAAATCTTACTCAAACAGCTGCAAAACCTATTTCCCCAGCATGGAAATGCTGAATTCTATAAGGCCAAGCCTGAAATATGTGTGTCCGAGTCTCCTATCAAAAGTTACAGCTGTCTTTATGGACTTGGTGAAATCGCCTTATTTTGGCGAGACAGTGCGTTTCTCGCCTGAAACACATTATGGGTTTTCATTTTGTGAATAACTTGAATCTTAGCTCAAACAGCTGCAAACCTATTTCCCCAGCATGGAAATGCTGAATTCTATAAGGCCAAGCCTGAAATATGTGTGTCCGAGTCTCCTATCAAAGTTACAGCTGTCTTTATGGACTTGGTGAAAATCGCCTTATTTCGGCGAGACAGTGCGTTTCTCGCCTGAACACATTATGGGTTTTCATTTGTGAATAACTTGAAAATCTTACTCAAACAGCTGCAAAACCTATTTCCCCAGCATGGAATGCTGAATTCTATAAGGCCAAGCCTGAAATATGTGTGTCCGAGTCTCCTATCAAAAGTTACAGCTGTCTTATGGACTTGGTGAAAATCGCCTTATTTCGGCGAGACAGTGCGTTTCTCGCCTGAAACACATTATGGGTTTTCATTTGTGAATAACTTGAAAATCTTACCTCAAACAGCTGCAAAACCTATTTCCCCAGCATGGAAATGCTGAATTCTATAAGGCCAAGCCTGAAATATGTGTGTCCGAGTCTCCTATCAAAAGTTACAGCTGTCTTTATGGACTTGGTGAAATCGCCTTATTTCGGCGAGACAGTGCGTTTCTCGCCTGAAACACATTATGGGTTTTCATTTTGTGAATAACTTGAAAATCTTAGCTCAAACAGCTGCAAAACCTATTTCCCCAGCATGGAAATGCTGAATTCTATAAGGCCAAGCCTGAAATATGTGTGTCCGAGTCTCCTATCAAAAGTTACAGCTGTCTTTATGGACTTGGTGAAAATCGCCTTATTTCGGCGAGACAGTGCGTTTCTCGCCTGAAACACATTATGGGTTTTCATTTTGTGAATAACTTGAAAATCTTACCTCAAACAGCTGCAAAATCTATTTCCCCAGCATGGAAATGCTGAATTCTATAAGGCCAAGCCTGAAATATGTGTGTCCGAGTCTCCTATCAAAAGTTACAGCTGTCTTTATGGACTTGGTGAAAATCGCCTTATTTCGGCGAGACAGTGCGTTTCTCGCCTGAAACACATTATGGGTTTTCATTTTGTGAATAACTTGAAAATCTTAGCTCAAACAGCTGCAAAACCTATTTCCCCAGCATGGAAATGCTGAATTCTATAAGGCCAGCCTGAAATATGTGTGTCCGAGTCTCCTATCAAAGTTACAGCTGTCTTTATGGACTTGGTGAAATCGCCTTATTTCGGCGAGACAGTGCGTTTCTCGCCTGAAACACATTATGGTTTTCATTTGTGAATAACTTGAAATCTTACCTCAAACAGCTGCAAACCTATTTCCCCAGCATGGAAATGCTGAATTCTATAAGGCCAAGCCTGAAATATGTGTGTCCGAGTCTCCTATCAAAAGTTACAGCTGTCTTTATGGACTTGGTGAAAATCGCCTTATTTCGGCGAGACAGTGCGTTTCTCGCCTGAAACACATTATGGGTTTTCATTTTGTGAATAACTTGAAAATCTTAGCTCAAACAGCTGCAAAACCTATTTCCCCAGCATGGAAATGCTGAATTCTATAAGCCAAGCCTGAAATATGTGTGTCCGAGTCTCCTATCAAAGTTACAGCTGTCTTTATGGACTTGGTGAAAATCGCCTTATTTCGGCGAGACAGTGCGTTTCTCGCCTGAAACACATTATGGTTTTCATTTTGTGAATAACTTGAAAATCTTACCTCAAACAGCTGCAAAACCTATTCCCCAGCATGGAAATGCTGAATTCTATAAGGCCAAGCCTGAAATATGTGTGTCCGAGTCTCCTATCAAAAGTTACAGCTGTCTTTATGGACTTGGTGAAAATCGCCTTATTTCGGCGAGACAGTGCGTTTCTCGCTATTACATGCATTTGAATGGAGTTCTCGACTGAAACACATTATGGGTTTTCATTTTGTGAATAACTTGAAAATCTTAGCTCAAACAGCTGCAAAACCAATTTCCCCAGCATGGAAATGCTGAATTCTATAAGGCCAAGCCTGAAATATGTGTGTCCGAGTCTCCTATCAAAAGTTACAGCTGTCTCTATGACGTTAATGAAAATCGCTTGATTTCACCAAAACAGTGCGTTTTTCGAAATAGCCGCGAGAGTTGAGGCTCAGGTGTGAATGTATGTTTTTCAGGGTTTTTATCGGTTTTCAGCGCTATTTTGTTATGGTTTTATCGTTAACTCAGTTTTCCTGGGTCTTTCACGTGTGTTATGAATAAATCTTCTTTTTTTCTGTACCGGTACTAGTTTTATTTTGTTGTATTTATCCGCGACACGTTAAAGGCCGGTCCGTGAAAATATTGTCGGGCATTAACCGGTCCGTGGCGCAAAAAAGGTTGGGGACCGCTGATCTACACATTTGAGTCACCTACACCACACCTGGTCCCGTGTTTCAGGCTGACGCCACCTACACCACACCAGGGGCTGTGCTTAAGGATCAGGGTATGTACAAAACACCAGGGCCTGTTCTGCTGGATAAGGCCATCTACAACACACCAGGGCCTGAGTTTCTGGCTGAGGCCAACTACACCACACCAGGGCCTGTGCTGATTGCCAAGGACAACTACACTACACCAGGGTCTGTACTTCTGGCTGAGGCAATCTGCACCACACAGGGCCTGTGCTGCTGGCTGAGGCCATCTAATTCCCAACAGGCCTGTGCTCCTGGCTGAGGTTACCTACACCACACTAGGGCCCCTGCTGATGGCTGAGGACATCCGCACCAAACCGCGGCTTGTGCTGCTAACATAGATCATCTAAATTACACCAGGGCCAGTGTTTCTGGCTGTGGACCTGTGTTGCCTGCTGAGGCCATCCACACCACACTAGCTCCTGTGCTGCTGACTGAGGGAATCTATGCCACACCAGACCTGTGGGTTGGCTGAGGCAAACTACACCACACCAGGGATTGTGACTCTGGCTAAGGCCATCTACACCCCACAGGGCCTGAGTTGCGGCTGAGGTCACCTACACCACAACAGGGCCTGTGCTTTTGCTGAGGCACCTACACCCACCAGGGCCTGTGCTTCCGGCCGAGGCCGCCTACACCACACCAGGTCCTCTGCAGCTTGCTGAGGCCACCTACACCACACCATGGCCTGTGCTGATGGCTGAGACCATCTTTACCACAGCGGTTTTTTGCTGCTAACATAGGTCATCTAAATTACACCAGGGCCTGTGCTTCTGGCTGGGGACCTGTGCTGCCGGTGAGCCATCTACACCACACTAGCTCCTGTGGTGCTGGCTGAGGTCATCTACAACACACCAGGGCCAGAGTTTCCGGCTGAGGCCACCTACACCACACCAGGACCTGTGCTGATTGCCAAGGCCAACTACACCACACCAGGGAATGTGCTTCTGGCTGAGGCCACTCCACCACACCATGATCTGTGCTGCTGGCTGAGGCCACATATATCACACCACGCCTGTCCTTCTTGCTGAGGCAATGTACACCACACCAGGGCCTGTGATGCTGGCTGAGCATGTACACCACACCAGGGCCTGTTCCGCTTGTTAAATAGTAAATTGAGTCCTTGGGTTAGGGTATTAGGCAAGCATGTAGTTACCGTTAACACTGTACTTAAATTGGAGGGTTGTTCTCGTAACTTCAAGTACTGTCCACCTCACCAGTTGATTCCATAAATTGACACTTTGTGCTGTGGCCAGCAGCTTACGGTCATACCACCCTGAGCACGCCCGATCTCGTCTGATCTCGGATGGGAAGCAGGGTTGGGCTTGGTAGTACTTGGTTGGGAGACTACTGCGAATACCAGGTACTGTAAGCTTTACCTTTCATGTCATTGAACTGCTTTTGATCCAGAGAAGGAGGTGTTGAAAAACCCAAAGAAACTGCCCATTAATGAGGCACATTTACGACATTCCTTTTGGCTGTTTTCAGCAATGTCTTGTTCTGCCGGGTGAGGCCATCCGGAACACACCGGGCTTTTGCTGCTAACATAGGTCATCTAAATTACACCAGGGCCTGTGCTTCTGGCTGTGTCCTTTGCTGCTGGTTGAGGCCATCTACACCACACAGCTCCTGTGGTGCTAGCTGAGGCCAAATACACCACACCAGGGCCTGTGCTTAAGATCAGGCTATATACAATCCGGAACACACCGGCTTTTGCTGCTAACATAGGTCATCTAAATTACACCAGGGCCTGAGCTTCTGGCTGTGGTCCTTTGCTGCTGGTTGAGGCCATCTACACCACACCAGCTCCTGTGGTGCTAGCTGAGGCCAAATACACCACACAAGGGCCTGTGGCTCTGGCTGAGGCCATCGACACCACACCGGGGCTGGGTTGCAGCTGAGTCAACCTGCACAACACCAGGGCCTGTGCTGCTGTCTGAGGCCATATTCATCACACCAGGGCCTGTGCTGCTGGTTGAGCCAACTACACCACACCAGGTATTGGGGCTCTCGCTGAGGCCATCTACACCACACCAGGCCTGTGCTGTTGGCTGAGGATATCTACACCACACCACGACCTGTGCTGCTGGCTGAGGCCACCTACATCACACCACGGCCTGTGCTGCTGGCTGAGGCGTTCCAACACCACACTAGCTCCTGTGCTGCTGACTGAGGCCATCTATACCACACCAGGGCCTGTGATGGTGGCTGAGGCAAACTACACCACACCATGCATTGTGCTCTGACTAAGGTCATCTACACCCCAACAGGGCTGTGTTGCTGGCTGAGATCACCTACACCACACCAGGGCCCGTGCTGATGGCTGAGGACATCCGCACCACACCAAGGATTGTGCTGCCTACATCGGTCATCTAAATTACACCAGGGTCTCTGTTTCTGGCTGTGGACCTGTGTTTCCTGCTGAGGCTATCTATACCACACAGGGCTGTGTTGCTGGCTGAGGCCAACTTCACCACACCAGGGCCTTTATTGCTGGCTGAGGCCAACTACACCACACACGCATTGTGGCTCTGGCTAAGGCCATCTACACCCAACAGGGCCTGTGTGCTGGCTGAGATCACCTACACCACACCAGGGCCCGTGCTGATGGCTGAGGACATCGGCACCACACCGGGCTTGTGCTGCCTACATCGGTCATCTAAATTACACCAGGGTCTCTGTTTCTGGCTGTGGACCTGTGTTTCCTGCTGAGGCTATCTATACCACACCAGGGGCTGTGTTGCTGGCCGAGGCAACTTCACCCACACTAGGGCCTTTGTTGCTGGCTGAGGCCACTACCCACACCACGCATTGTGGCTCTGGCTAAGGCCATCTACACCCCAACAGGGCCTGTGGTTGCTGGCCTAGCAATACACCACACCAGGGAATTTATCTGGCTGAAGCCACCTCCACCACACCACGGCCTTGCTGCTGGCTGAGGCACCTACATCACACCACGGCCTGTGCTGCTGGCTGAGGCCACATCAGCTAGTGTGGTGTAGATGGCCTCAACCGGCAGCACAGGTTTACAGGCCAGAAGCACAGTCCCTGGTTTGGTGTAGGTGGCCTCAGCAAGCAGCAGAGGACCCGGTGGGGTGTCGTTGGCCTAAGCCAGCAGCACAGGCTTTGGTGGATGAACATGGCCTTAACAGCAGCACAGGACCTGGTGTGGTGTCGGTGGCCTAAGCCACAGCCACTGGGACAGTGTGTAGTGTAGTTGTCCACAGCCAGCAGCACAGGACCTGGTGTGGTTAAGGTGGCCTCAGCCAGCAGCACAGGCCCTGGTGTGGTGTAGGTGACCACAGCCAGCAGCCCAGGCCCTGGTGTGTTGTAGACGGCCTCAGCCAGAGCCACTGGCCAAGTGTGTGGTGTTGTTGTCCTCAGCCAGCAGCACAGGCCGTGGTGTGGTCTAGGTGGCCTCAACCAGAGCCACAATCCCTTGTGTGGTGTAGTTGGCCCCAGCCAGCAGCACAGGTCCACAGCCAGAATCACAATCCTGGAGTAATTTAGATGACCTATGTAGCAGCCAGAAGGACCGGTGTGGTGCGGATGGCATCAGCCATCAGCACAGTCCCTGGTGTGGTGTAGGTGAACTCAGCCAGAACCACAGGCCCTGTTGGGAAATAGATGGACTCAGCCAGAACCACATCCCATGTGGTGTAGTTGGCCTCAGCCAGCAGCACAGGCCCTCGTGTGTTGCGGATGTCCTCAGCCATCAGCACGGGTCCTGGTGTGGTGTAGTTGTGCTCAGCCGCAGCACAGGCTGTGGTGTGGTGCAGGTTGCCTCAGCTGCAACTCAAGCAAGGTGTGGTGTAGATTGCCTCAGCCAGCAGCACAGGAGCTAGTTTGGTGTAGATGGCCTCAACCGGCAGCACACGCTCACAGCCAGAAGCACAGGCCCTGGTGTGGTGTAGATTTCCTCAGCCAGAGCCACAAACCCTGGTGTGGTGTAGTTGGCCTCAACAGCATCACAGGTGTATTGTATTTGTGCGTGTATGCTTTGTGGTATGGCTTTTGCTTTGTTGCCTATTAGCATCAGTGGAGCTCCCAATCTCACATAGCACAGTTCCAACACTTCCCAGAGGTACACGAACCAAATAGTCTTCTCCCCACAGTAATAATACAACCCACTTCTTGCCATGTGCCAATTATCGTGCTCGAGTCATTTCTATATTAGTGGTCCTGCCTGTGAGTGTCACAGAGCACCAGCTAGGGTCAATCTCTCCAGCTTATATCTCATTTTGTCTGTAGAGAACTTAAGCACGTTAGTTATCTTTTTACTTGCAAATGTCCTACTGTGTCTGCTGTCAATTGGCGGAAAGAGGCTCGACAAGATTGAACAGTTACCAGCACTCACCGCTCTCTAGTAAGTCGCAGCATGCAGTCGTACCCCCACTTGTCTCTGGTACAGTGGAGCGGGCTCTGTAAACAACCGCGGCCTAGCTGAAGCACAGCAACACAGTTAGACACTTGTTGTTCTTTAGCATTTTGGGCCACCCAGTCCAGCCAGAGGTTACTGTCATGAAACCGGTGGCACGCTCGATTAAATCCTGCGGCTTCAGCCTAGTGTAATCGACCGTCAACACTCGTCTACCTTTTGGTTCATGTTCCTCTGGGTAGCGGTTGGCGACCCGTCCCTCCTTTTCCTGTAATGTCGTGACAAAATTTGTGACATTGTTAGGCATGGGATTCACTAAGTTTATTCTAATTACTCCTATCGGATCTGTACCCGAGACGTCTACCCCGATTACCAGTAGAACACGTTTCCTGGGCTCTGTGACCTGGGCAGGGTGTCCAGGGCCAGAGAGAGTGTGATAGGATTTTGGGCAGCAGAGAAATCCTCTGAATTGCTATTCCTTCAATCCCTCAGGCACATGTGGCTGCCACCCTACCCGGTCCAACTTACCACGTTCCCCAGCCAGGGGCGCACCACTGTGCTGCTGTGTATGACGCCAGTACAGGGCGGATTCCCCGGCTGGAGTGAGGGTTCCCTCCCCGTGTGCAAACGTCAGGGTGGCTGCAAACCCACACATCATATCCCCTCCAGCTGCTGTTTGCTCCTTTACAATTAATCATTTCACATAGATCAAACGTGTATGAGCTTGTGGACCCTTTAACGTAGTCCAGTTCCATGCCATTATATGCGCTGAGACAACCATCCCTTTTACCTGACACCTCACGCTTGGGTCTTTTCAGCGGCCACATTTCGGTATTCGGTTTTTCAGTCAGTGTTGGGCTGGGCTGGCCTCCGTGCTCAGGTGGGTTGCGCTGGGCTACCTGCCAAAAATACACAAAATACATATGACCAAGACTAATACTATTATATAACAACCATGTGGTTGTGAGAAGCATTTTTACCAGTTTCCTTTCTTCACGCTTCCTAATACGTGTCTGTAAGTCGAATGTGTGCATTGTGTCGTCTTAAATTTCTACTCCTAACATAAAATTTTGTGCTTTTCTCCCCTTAATTTGTTACCACTCCTTTGTGTTGGCGCGGGGATCTCCTCCTTTGCTGTTCTTCTTGCTTCGGCTCCCAGGTAGACTACTGTTCGGCCCGTTGCACAGGTGAGAGGATTTATTCTGCCTCTGCTCTTTGGCACCTGTGTCTGGTACAGTTGGGTTGTCTTGTACCAAGCTCTCGTCTGCTGCAGCACACTGCGTCCAGTAGTAGAACCAGGTGTCGCCTTTCCCTTTCAGTCGGACCGCTGTGTTCGTCCGGCAGTTACCTCGTACGGACCTGTCCAGCGAGGCTCTTTCCACTTCCGCTTAATGACTTTCAGCCACACCGCTTTTGCGTCTGGGACCTCCCTCCTGCTGTGGGTCTTCCAGAGGTAACCTGTTTTGTGAAACTGGACACAAGAGCTTTCAACTCATTAAATATTCAGCATGAGACCTGTTGCTTTTTCTGGGCTGCTCCACCGGGACCACTGTCCAGGGCGCCGGAAACTGCCGTCCTGTCAGCAGCTCGTAGGGCGTGAAACCTGTGGATTGGTTAACAGAGCATCTTATGGTCATCAAAGCAATTGGCAGGGCTGCAACCCAGTTTAACCCTGTCTGCGCGCAGATTTTAGCTAACTTATTCTTCAAATTTAGGTTCATTCTTTCTACTTTCCCCTGGGACTGCGGATGATACACTGTCCAAACTTATGCTGGACTCCCAACATTTTCTCCACCTCTGCCAGATCTTGATTCCTGAAATGGGTTCTATTATCTGACCTAATTCTCTTGGGGAACCCATGCCTAGGTATGTAGTGGTTGATCAGACATTTGATGACGCTTCTCGCGTCCTCTCTTTTAGTCGCCCACGCCTCTGGCCATCCGGTCAGAGCGTCCACAACACCAACAAATACCTGACTCCTCCCGGTCCCGGATCGATCATGTCGGTGAAGTCAATCACGATTTCTTCTCCGGGCCTCTCTGGCATGAGGAACTTACCTGTTTCTGGCTTCACCGCTGGCTTTGGATTGTGTGCCCGCAAATTAGACAGGTTCGGGCTCTCTCCTTTATCATGTTTCTCAGATCCGGGTGCCACCAGTGACACAAGTTTCTCTCCATCTGTGTCACTCCTACGTGGCCAAGTCCGTGCGCCTCACTTACTTTCTTTTCAGCCAGCTTAGCTGTCAGAACCGGTCGCCCGGGGTCCTCGCCACAGACCTCTCTCTTTCCGGGCTCCTCGGTTCTCCACACCTCCTTTTCCTCTTGGGTGGCTTCTTCCTGAGCCTGTCTGGCTTCCTCTAACACATCGATGCTTGGTTCCTCCTCCGCAGTGACCTCCACCATTTGCCTTCGTCCTTTGTAGTCTGCAGCTTCTTTTGCGGCTTCATCTGCTTTCTGGTTCCCTTTGGCCACCATTGTGTTTTCCTGAGAGTGTCCTTTGCATTTATGATACTTACCTCGCCTGGGTCATTCAGAGCTTCTTCCAGTTCCTCCATTTCCTTCTTATGGCATATTGGGGCATTAGTTGCTGTTCTGAAACCTGCTCTCTTCCATTGAGCAAGTTCCACGTGAGCTGCTCCAAACGCATAAGCTGAATCAGTGTAAATGTTCACCTTCATGTCCTTGGCCAGTCTGAGGGCTCGAGTCAGAGCTATTACTTCAGCTCTCTGTGCTGACTGTTGGCCCTCGATTCTTCCAGCTTCTTTTACTTCATAGTGTTGTCCTCTTCTGCAAACCACAGCGTAGCCTGCTTTCAGTCCTTCTTCATCACGGTGACAGCAGCCATCTGTAAACCAGTCTTCAGCTCCGGGGATGGGCTCCGCTTTCAGGTCTTCTCTGACCTTCTCTTCAGCTTCAGCTTTTTTGGCACAGTCGTGTGGTTCCCCTGACCCCATCAGATCTGCCATGTTGATCCCTTCATGTGTGAATGTCAAGTTTGGAGCGTCTAGGACTTTGCTCAACCTTGTTGTGTCAGTGGTGTCATGGTGAAGGCTTGTGAGTTCACGTATGCTACTACACTATGTGTGGTGAGCACTTTAAGTGGATGTTCTCTCACTACATGTGCTGTTTTCTGGATGATTTTTGCTACCCCAGCTGCGTGTTGTGTGCATGTGGGATGCCTGGCCTCTGTTGGGTTTAATCTTATGCTAACATACATAAGCACTCTCTACCTCCTTTTTTCTGAAACAACACCCCATTTACAACCCCACTTGTTTCAGAAACATCAAGGTAAATGGTTCGTCATAGTTGGGCGTGGCAAGGTCTGTGGCCCTTGACAGATCTTGTTTCAGTGAAATGAACGCTGTTTTCTGTGGCTGGCGTCCAAGGCAATTCAGCCTTAAGGTTTCGAACGCCCACCTTTTTTATCAGGTCCCTTAAAGGGGCCGTTTTGCCTGCATAGTTAGGAATGAACTGTCTGCTGTAACCTGTCAAGCCAAGGAAAGAAAGGAGCTCCTTGACAGTTCTTGGTTTAGGATGTGTCAAATCTGGTCTCTGTGTGTGTTCATCAAGCCACCGACCTGTGTGCGATTACACGGCCCAAAACGTTACTTCTGGTCGGACCAACTGCAGTTTGTCTTTACTTACTTTGAATCCACATTCTGCCAATCGGTTCAGTACCACGAGCGAGGCTGCCGTGCAGGCTGATGCTGACTTGGCTGCAATGAGAAGATCATCAACATACTGTATTAGTGTACAGCCTTCAGGCAGGTGGCATGGTGACAGTGCATCCTTCAGCACCTGGTTGAAGATGCCTGGGGACAGTGCAAAGCCTTGTGGCAGGCGTGTGTATCTGTATTTCTGGCCTCTGTATGTGAATGAAAAATGTCCCTCAGTGACTCATGTAAGGGGAGACAAAAGAAAGCATTAGCAAGATCAATACATGTAAACCACTTTTGGTCCCATGATATGGCGGTTAAAGCCGTGTATGGGTTTGGCACAGGCACAGTGTCAGTGCGCAGTATGGCATTAATGGCCCTCAGGTCATGTGCCATCCTGTATTTCCCTGTCCCGTGCTTCTCCACTGCAAATAGGTGTGTTCCAAAATGACTGTGAAGACTCAAGCACACCTACTTTCAGTAGCCCTTCAATGGTTTCTGCAATTCCTTCCTCAGCTTCTGGTTTGTGTCTGTACTGTGGTCTATTAATTGGCGCCTCAGACTTCGCTGAAACAAGACAGGTGAACAGGTAGCGAGGCCGACGTCAGTGGCCCCGTCGACCACAGAGTGTCAGGCAGTTGTGAAAGCGCAGCGACTGCATCAGGATGGTCAGTTCTTTCCCTGCCATGTGTTCTTGAGATTTCCTGATGTTCCAGAACCACTGCATCATTAGACAGACAGGTGATTCGGTACGTTTTGCACTTTAGCGCATACCATACATTTGGAATCTGAGTGCTTTGCCACCAAGCGTTGTCCAGCGCCCGCCTGACCATCGGTCCCATTTCTCTAGCCTGATGACCTATGTGGACCGCCAATGTGACATGAGGAGCTGAATCTGATCCCATCTCGTACCAAGGCAGTTGTTCGTCCGTCAATTTCACAGCCGCTGCTACACCTTCCGGGCCAACATAGATATTGTGGCTACGCACGTTCCAAATTTGACCTTCAAGGTCAGATTGAAAGCTTTCGGTACGTGTCGTCGTCGTCCCTATCATAAAAAAGAGTGACGTGGTATGGATCACGCGGCGGGGTGTAGACGGCCAGGCTCATTATCCAGGGTTTCCACAGCTGATATTGTCTGAGAATGCCGTCTTCAACTAGCCTTCCCCAGTTATATCGGCTGTAGCTTGTTCAGAGTCTCGGACAGATATTTTTTTGAAATTGTCCCAGGCACGGAACTCTTTTCCTCCTGGAAGACTGACAGTAAGGCATCTGCAAAACATGATGGTGGCTCCCAGTTTCACGAGCAGATCCTGCCCATGAGATTTACAGCACTTGTGGGGACACCACATATTGGTGCTTCAAAGTTTGTTTTCCCAGCTTTGTCAGGGCTGGATCAGTTAAAGGCAGAGTCATCGGGACCCCGGGAAAAACCCACTAGTGTCACAGTGTGGTTGGAGAGTGTTGCACTGTTTGGTGTGGCTCTCAGTGTTGAGTAAGTTGCTCCAGTGTCCACCAGGAAGGTCAGTTGTGTTCCTTCCACGGTCATTGACAGCATGGATCTGCCATCTCACGCCGTCGGGTTTTTCAGGGCCCCGTCAGTATTGCTCTCCTCCCAGTTCCAGTCAGCCACTGGATACTGAGCGACTGGCGCTGCCCTGGGTTTGGTGCTTGGTGCCCCCTCTGTATGTACCTCTTCCTCTGGGAGCTCCGCGTGCCTGGGTTTGGTAGCCTCGCCCTCGATATTTAGGGGCGGTTCCGGGCAGTCATGCACCCAATGTCCTTCTTCTCCGCATCTCAGACAGGCATTCCATGACGTGTTGCTGGGATTCCCCGTACCACGAGCCCTTTGTCCTCTCCCTGCGGATCCACCACGCCCTCTATACGGTTCTCCGCTCCCCAATTCCCGGGTTGTCGCTGCCTTGTGCATTGACGGGCCAGCGGTCATCAGGTATACGTTGGGATCCAGATCTGGCATTCGGGCACAGGATCAGGCTGGGGCTTTACTACCATTATTGCCTTGCTTGCGTCTTTCGTTTTTTTCTTACTGACGTATTTGTCGCGGGCCTCATTTAGCTGCAGCTTCAACAATTGAGCTTGTGCCTCCTCCAGTTCTTTTTTCTGTTTGTTCATCTCTTGCTCCAGCATCAATCTGTGTGTCACGTTGGGTGGATCTGCAACAGCAAAGTCTGGATTCTTTTCTAGATCAGTTTCACTTGCTTGGGAACCCTGCAAGGACCCAGCCCGGAACCACGCCCGACTTTCACCTTCCCTTCCGGTGGTATTCCCGTTTCGGACATCCACTGCTCCTTTGCCCTCACTAGGTGTGTGTTGTGGATCCCAATTATTTAGGAATGGCTCCCGTGTTGGGGTTGGGTACTTCTCACGAACTGCGTCCGCTAGGTCACTTGCGTCACGATATGGCACGTCATTGGCGTGATGGGTCGTTCCGGCGTTTCTTCCACGTCTGCCAGGCCACACCCAAGCATAATTCTTCAGAAATAGCGCGGAAATCTCCAATCGCAATTTCGTCTCTCCTTCTCGTCAGTGTGCAGCTTCCTCAACCATCTTGCTCTCCCTCTGTGATGGGTGGCAGTTGTTTGACCAATCGGTCTCTTACCTTGTATGCGCGATAGATTGGTTCATGCTGGGGCCCATTATCAGTGGCAAATTCAAACTTGTTGTTGTGGCTTCATCCCTGAAATTCACTCTTGCTCTTCCTGTTTTTCCGAGCCCCTTGGGGCATCAAATTGGCGTTCCTGTCTGCCACTGAATTTCCGTTTTGTGCTCGGTTCTCTGTCATTCTGTTGCGCAGTTTGATGCTTGTGCCTGGGTCAGAGGCCGCTCCTGCTGCAATGGCTTCCTCTTCTTCAGTCTCTTCTTCTGATGAAGTCCCACTTTCATGTGTTCCTCTGCAAGTTCCTTCAGGGCTTTTCTGTTTCGCAATGGTCAGTGTGTCTACGACCGCCAGTTGAGCGTCTCGGTCCTCGTGCATGTACCCATGCACTTCTCCTTCCCAATGCTTTCTTCACTGAAGTAACTTACCTGTCTGGAGCTGTGCCCTTCTCCTCGGGGTCGGCAACTCAACAAACTTGGTCTCCTGATCGCCAAGTCTGGTGAGGTCATGTCTTCAGTCAGGTGGTGTGGGACCTCGCCATGACTGGCTGACTCCCCTGGCCTCACAGCTTGTCCAGGTTGGTCCTCCAAGTCCGAGGCATGGTGAGGCGGGGCAAGCCGTCGTCGTAACTGGATCCACCTGTGTCTCCCCCTCCACCTTCCTATTTTCCTGCTGCCATCATCTCCTAGGCTTGGGTTGCTGTGGTCATGCCAGTGTACCTGACGTCTGCGATTCCTCCAAGCACAATGCCAGTTTGTCCATTTGGGCCACGCACGTGTCCTCCTCGAACGTCATCATCGCATCATGTAAGGGGCGGGGCACTGGCAGTGTCGGGATCCAGGTATACATTCGGTGTGTGCTGTCTGTTTGATTCCTCCTCCTTTGTGGTGAGTCTTGTCATCTGATCCTCCAGTTTTTTTTCTCGTCCTGTAGGTGTCGCAAAGTTTTCATTTACCTACCATGTCCTCTGTTCCCTTTATGTTCTGA